>NW_015150607.1:1191223-1197419 GCF_000732505.1 Cyprinodon variegatus
GGCAATATAGTGTATCTACGGAAGTGTTGCAGTGCAAAACAAATTTACTGTGGTAAAGGGGTGCAAACACAATGCAAATGCATAAATGCATAGCAACTCTCAAATTTAGCTACTGCAAACAAATGAGGAAAATTATATCAGAAAACATAAAAATTAGACTGCCAAATAAAACGCATGTGAAGGAAAAAAGCTACAAAAGACATACCGCATAATTACAGAAAATACAGAGCAGCAAAGTGCAAATGAACTGCAAATACATCACTGGGTGAGATGATTACTACAGTATCACGTATGGGACCAAACCGTTCACAAGGGCATAAATGGGATGCTCAGAAAGGTTGAGTTTAGAAATAATTTAAAGGAAAACTGACCCTTTTCGCACATCCCTGTGAATATCCTCTGGGTGGGCATCCTGTTTTGTTTTTGTAAGTATCTGATCCATAAACATTCATTCGGAATAATGTCCGTGGTCTAGTCCCATATAAGTTGATGATAGTTCTTACCTCTCTAAAGCCGGGCATACACTGTGCGATATTTTCAATCATTGCATGCAGCTACAGCTCAAATTATACAACAAAATCTCAGGGCTTAAAAGTTCACAGCTAACAATGTATGTTCTCACACTATCAGCCCGATGCTCTGATGCAACCTAACCACAGTCGGCTGAATTTCAAACATGTTTTATCTTCTCCCGACCTTACGATTACTGATCAGGAGGTGGTCGTGAGAGGCTGATCACCCCTCGTTACCCCCTGTACACTATATGAAGCACGGTCAGGCTGAACGTAGGCCTGATCTCGCACGACTGGAGAAACGGCCTGGAAAGGGCAAAAAAAATCGTACAGTGTATGCCTGGCTTTACATGAGTCTCGAAGCTAAGAACCAGGTCAAACCACATGCCCATGCTCCCTACATTATCTTTGCATTTAGTGACATAGTCATTAATCCTTAAGGTGAAGTTATGGGAAAAGTTAATGAATTTATATCTGCATTAGGAAGCAAGAAACAATAAGTGCAGATTCTCCTATTTTTGAAAATCGGATAGGCACTCAATTTTAGTCCCTTTATATTTAAGAAGGCTAAATCACTAAATCTCTTACTCCAGCCTTTCTGGTGGCAGTAAAGCCCGTTAATTTTTTTTTTCCACCCACAGAAAAGTAGAGAGTAACAGTTACATCCATGCATGCCTTTAAAAACTAAAACCCTGAGGTGAAACATTTACTAGCCTTGAGTGCAAATAGAAATCAAAATAAAATTTCAATAGTGCTATAGTTTTCAACCGATTCAACTTCTAATTCAAGCTTTTTCAAGTTTGGCTATAGTACTACTGATTAAAACAAAAAACAGGCAAAAATCCCATGAAGAGGTTAATAAAAGCCGAAAATATGGTCTTTATACTTACAACAGTTCCTTTGTAGGCCAGGCTGGCAGTCAGTATAGAGCATCAAACTGCATTAAAAAAGTTAATTAATTGAGACAAAAAATTACCTAGAGGTCAGAGAACCCTTGATCAAGGTGAGGACTCTGTGTAAACAGATAAGCTACCTATTGAGTAAGTAATCTGATTTCTCAATGTTTCGGCCCTTCCTCTAAAAACTATTAGAAAGTCACGGGCTGTCAAGATGAAACTACACTTAAGCTGATATTGAACACTGTGTTAATTTAAAATGCAGAATTATACTTGAGACTCGTAGTGAGATGATAGCAATATGTTGATTTTGTTGTCAACATATATGACTAGAAAAAGTAAAATGTGTAGAAAAACTTCTCATCGACCAGTAATCTGCTTTCTTGCATTTTTCTCATTAGTTCTCCATTAAGCAAAAAAAATAAAGGGTCCTTTTTTATACTTGTTAAGTTCTTAATAGAAGTGACAGAGTCAAATAAATCAAAGAGTTTATTCTTAAAATTAATAGTAAACTATCCACACATTATGGTTGAAAATGGAGTCCAATAGATCAGGTGGACATAAAGCAACTCAGAAAAATGGTTTAGGGTTAATATGATGGGAAGGGCTACCTCGAAATTTAGGATATAGATTATCAAATACAATTGCTGATGGCGGGTCTAAAATAGGTTAAAACCAAATATCAGTCACTGATACATTTAGTTCATTTTTCCAGAAAAGGCCCAAGGTGTAGCCCTTACATGTTGGCCGGGACAAAGCTTGAGTAAGATTTAAGGATGAGTGCTGATAATAAGTACATTAACAGACAAGTAAACAGTATGATAAAAGTAATCAGACTAATTAGTGACAAAAAATATGGCATGTTACAGATATGCAGTTTGTGAATTGATAATGTTTTTATTTGTTCAATGGCAAATCCCTCCATATCCAGACCCATCCCAGTAGCCCTCTTTATCACTGTCAAGATTTGGATTAGTTCATTAGTGATCAGAATCCTCCAAACTGAGCCACTGTAATTAATAATCAGAGGCAGCACAATCTATAAGCTTCTGAGGTGAATAGCTCTCATTCAGTGCCTCTTCAACATCGTGGAGATGTTATCTCCCTCTAACCCTGTTCTACTTCTACTCACTTCCTGTTCCTGCAACATCAATATCATTTAAATAAATACTTTAAATGGTTTCTACGTGTTGGCTGAATTTGGGTTCTCTATATTCTGTCCAGGTATTACAGAAATACTTGTTTGAATAAAAGGCAATGCCATAATCATCCGACCTTTACAACATAGAGGAGTAATGAACCATTTCTTAGTAGTTAAACGTTCTTTTCATTGGAAATTAAATTTCAAATTTCATTTGAAAAATTACGCTCCAAGACCCTGGAGACAGAGTGGTGAGGCAAATTAATCCAAATATTTTTTATATTTTAGCTAAAATTTCTTACATGAAATGTTCTTCCAAAACTCCAATTTAATATTATATATTGTTATGTTGGAGGCTCATAATATGGTGTGCAGGAGGTCAAACAAAAATGTATTATGTTTTCCAATGCTGTAAACATTTGTATAATAAATTAATTTAAACAATCACTTGCATCATAGCCATAGAGATCAGTGGTCATAACTTGTAACCAGCATGGCGTGGTGCCAGGCAAACAAAGCTGCAGCTCTGTCTCGGAGTACGGATTCCAAAGGGAAAAAAGGAAGATAGCTGATGAGAACAGAAGATTCAAAGAATGGACCGAATCATTTGTTTTCATTATCAATGCAGAAGGATTGCCTGCATTTTTGCTTTGTAATGAGAAATAATAAAAAGAGTAATTTGGAAAGGCATTTCCAGGAAAGGCATGCTAAATACTGTATGTAGCTGACCACCAAGTTTGGACTGAGAGAAAAAGTGCGATTACAGAACTTCTGGATAAATTAGAGGAGCGCAAACATAGATTTAAGAAGTGGATTGCATCTCCAAACTCCACTCCTTCTGCTGGTTTGGTTGCAAGGAAGGAAAACCGTCCACAGATCAAACAGGTAGCGCTTTGATGCAGGTATGGGAAAATTCTTAACTTTTTTTCCCCCAAATCCTGAAAATAAAAATATCACCAAGGAATGCTGGTGATATTTCACCAGAGAGCGCTGCTCTGATGGATGTCAGTTCCTGCTTGGTTCCCCATGACTCAATCAGCTCCTCCGAACAGAAACACGTCCACCATAGAAAGATCCTTTATTGTGTTTCTATAATTTCATCAATGCAACAAAATTTAAACCACGCGGTGAAGGGCGATGAAGCGGTGTGAAGTGAATTCCATGCGGTTAGAGCGTTCACCGTTCGTCCCTCACCTCATGCTATAATGTGACATTTGCTCCAGGATAAACATTTGATCATAAATGCTTATTATATATTTAAGCCCACGTAATTCTTTTTTAAATTTTTTTACAGTGGGCTGATACACAGAGCCTGTGTTGCCATACAAGGCTTATATAAGACTTTTATATTTTTGCGGCTCCAGACAGATTTATTTCTTGGTCCAATATGGCTTTTTGGGCAGTTTGGGTTGCCGACCCCTGGGTTAGGGTAATGAGGAGGTCTCATCAGCAATACAGGAGTGAGGGGCAGGTACACCTGGACAGGTTGCCAAGCCAACCCTCCATCAAATCAGAAATACACCACCTTATTCTTAAACAGTCACTCCTACTGTTTATTTATATAAACTAGTTAGAATAAAGTGTATTTTTTTGGACTGGGGGACAAAGAGAGAGAGGAGGATGAGCAAACTTATGCCAAAAAAGGCCCAGAGCAAGATTTGAACCTTGAATATCCATGTTTCAAGGAAAGTATGAATACGATACTTCATTAGGAAGTTATGATAAACATTTTTGTAATTGGTAGAGTGTGTAGTACAAAGTACCTTAACAAAATGGGTGGATAGATGGCTGGTCAATAACAACCAGGTGGAATTTTGCTTCCTTGCGCTTGGGCAAAGCATTGCTAAAGAACGTGATTTAGACAGTGCAAAAAGAGATTCAAACTCTTAAGCACACTTAAAAATAGACAGATGGTGCAAACCACGCTTTCCAACAGCAAGACCCATCCACCTCCATGAAAATATGAAAACATTTACCTGTGGATGTTTACACTTTCTATCAAATCTGAGTCAGCATTGCCCTCCTCCCCTCTCAATGGAGCGCTGATTTACAGTTAAACAGCAACCTCGCTACTCCCACGGCTAAACAGTCATGTCTGGCATGGCCCTGCATCCTTCCCAGCCTCCTCCACAAGGGCATTGGGCCATGACCACAGGGAGCATCTCTCTTCCCTTCTCTCGCAACCGGCTCCCTGTCTCTGAGCATGAGTAATTCTGTCTGTGAGGGGCCATTGGTGAGAAGTTAGTGGAAGTTTGAGTTAATGCCTAGAGCTAGATGGAATCGATCAGCTATGCTTAAGAGGTTTTCTAAAGACACCTACAAGTCTGAAACATCTATAAAGTGCAGAAACAAAAGGTCAGACAGGAAGTTGAAAAACATTCAACATTATTCAAAACTCTTTACTACCAGTAAGCTACTTTATCTCCCTTCAGTGAAGACAAGAGGACTGATTAGTATCACTTTTCCCAACATGGTGTAAAGGGGAACTATAATTCACAACAAACAAAAGAATAAGGTCAGAGCTGTTACCACAGCTGAATAACAGTGTTTACATTATTATCCAAACAGGAGGGAGGTTACGGGAAAGCTTGCTATTTCTGGGACTGTCCTGTAGCAAATATGTAAAGAAGGGTATTTTTGTTCAGTATTCAAGGTCCTCGCTGGCCTCATTTTCGCATTGCTGAGCTAAAAAACAGGCATAATATTCTTTAGATGATGGTGTAACAAAGCAGACAGATAACAAATCTCTGCCCTCTTATGAGAAGACTTACTGCAGGGAAAATGCTCATTTGGTAAAGGGCTGTGGGAATGAGAATGAGCTCCCTGGGGTGTTGGTCAAACAGTTTGGTAACTTCTATCAAGCAGTTTCTCTGAAGCCCTGAGATGAAGCAGATGGCCGTCTAGGAGGTGCCATTTTGTTCTGATCTCGGCCTCCCATCTCTCTGCCGCCACCATGCCAAATACAAGACGATCTGTACCTCCTCCAAAAAAGGCAGAAATATTCAGGAGTGTACATCATCAGCTCAACCTGTCCTGTCCCTTTGCAGGTCAGCTCAACAAAGAGCAGGCTCATTAAATATGTTCCTCGCAAGGTCTGCTTTATAACAAACTGCATGCAGCCCAGACGAGAGACTTCTACTCAACACAGTGTACCCAGAGGTGTTTACAAAAGCCTTTCGCTGCTGTGCACATCTTATCCATGATGGATGATGATGACTGAGGTTTAGCTCTTAAACCAGTTTGCTTTTACTGTCAATATGTTTACAAAAAAACTCAGACTCACACAAACACAAGTGTAAGACTCCAAAGGAAAGACAATGTTTACAGGACATCAAAATGCACCTCATTAAACTCAGGGTTACTATGCAGTCCGGAAAAATAAGAAATCTGTTTTCAGGTCTAAGTAAATATAAAATAAAAAACCCTGTGGAAAATATTTGCATTCCCAGATGTAGTTACATATAAACTTAAATTGGTCGATACAGCCACCCACAGATTTCTTTCTTAATTTATTCAGAAATACACACTATCATCTAACATATCACCATTTCATTAATCCATGATTTATCATATGCATGTATTTTCCTCCTTTCTTCCATCAATTTTCCTTTTCCTTCCTTCCATCACTCAATTTCTTTCCTTCCTTC
>NW_015150607.1:1197607-1202418 GCF_000732505.1 Cyprinodon variegatus
TCCATCCATCCTATCTCTGTCTTCCTGCAGTTTTTGCTGTCTACATATGTAAATATGTGCAAATTGACATGTTGTAAATGTATCTCTGGTAAAGAAGGTCTGGCTTTACCAAAAACTATTAGGGCTGAAAAAAATGTAAACCAAAAAAAATTAGCAATTTGGAAGTTACCTGGCGAACAAGGCTGTTTGTTGTAGTGTCAGAGGAAGTGCTGCCATCTGATCCTTTAAACCGACTTTTTCTCCGGGCTCCTTTGCTTTGGACCTAAAGAGAGAAAATGAAACAAATATTATTTATTCAATGGAAAACAAATTCTGCCAAGTAAGAAGCATCCAACCAGAAACAGTTCTACAGTGCCGCAATAACAAGAAAACACTCTGGTGTGTCTGTTTGAAGGTTTATCCTGATATGTGAATATGGTTTTAAACAAGTGACTTTAATTAATCATCAATGTGCTGTTAATCTAATAATAAAATGGTTTTCTTTTAGGGGTAAAATTCAATTTCACAGAATCATGGCAATTATGTGGGTGGTCCACTTCGTCTGCAGTTAGATGAAGGGGTTGGAAAAGTAGCCTGGAGCGCAAATGCTCATATGTTGTCATTAGCAACTGAATAACAGACATTTATTTCCAGCCTGACTTTCAGTCTAGCTCCGTCCCCTGGGACATGTTAAATATGCATATAAAACGAGAACACAGAGAGCTGTTCTAACTGCTCCTCAATAGCCTGTTTTTTACCATATGAGAGCAGGCACAACCTTAAAGACCCAAACTAGGCTACAAAACATAGAGATCAACATATTATCATGACATTTGTGTTATAACTGTGGATATGTTGTAATAAAGCCAGAGAAATGTGAGCAATTGACCGGGTACACCAGCTCATTTTACATTAAAACCAACGATGACAACATTGCAGATCAGGCAAAAGAAATTATTCATCATAATAATAACGCTTAAAAGCTGCTCAAAGATGTTTTAATGCAACCTGTAGCTAAAATGCATTAGGATTTAAATAAAAGCTTTTGAAATTAAAACACTTAATGAAATGAACTAATAAAAAACATTAATGTAATCTGACTTACTTTTGTGGCATTTTAACACAAAGAAGTTAAGTTTTATAGACATGAATAAAACAACTAGAAATGATCTAACTAAATGAAAAAGAAGGAAAAATAAATAAATCAACTGTAAAATATAAATTAAAGAGAATAGATACAATTTGTAAATTAAAACACCTGAACCCTAAAGCAAACATAGAAAACCCAAAATATAATAAATATCTATTATTAAACATAAATTGATCTAAATACATTGGTCACAATAAGTAAAATGGAACTCGAGTTACTGGATTTATGTTACCAATAAAAAAAGAGGAAGGAGGAAAAAAGGGTTTATTTTAAGAAATGTCAAAAGAGCACAACGTTAAAGTGACATTAAGATGAAGTAACTTACTTGAAGGATAGGATGTTCCAGAGTCTCCATGTGAATGTCCAGATGTTCTTCTGCTCTAGTTTTAGGGCTATTGCTGATGACCATTACATCATATAATACAACAAACAGTCAACAAGCCCCTTTTTCTAGGAGAAATACCCCAGTTGTGACCAAAATGAACGGGAAAGTGCATGTTGAGCACATGTGTGTTGAGCAGATGAGAGGAGCTGCTTGTGGATCTGCTCTCAGAGCCAATCTCAAAGTTTGAGTCGAGTGCTACAGAGGAGGAGCTTTTACTGAATAGGTTTGTGCTGCCTTTCAGATTCCGATGCTGGTGAGGATGTGACTCCTGCTTTATTTTAGCCTTCAGCATCAGCGAGCCTCCCGATCAGCTCTCTCCTTCCCACACACACAGAGAGAGAGCTCAGCTCCATGCCCCCTCTCATCCGCCGCCAACACCTCAACCTCCTCACAGTTACAATGGATGAACATTGCAGAACAAGTGGAAGGAGAAAAAAAAGTATTAAACAACTCGCTGCACGGTTGTCATTATATTACTGTAAAATTCACATTATTTGCTGTCAAAAATAATCAACAATTAACCTTTCAGTGTTTTTAAGTTACCTTTCACAATGCATTCTCAAAATCTACAAATTCCATCTAGATTTGCTTTCTGGATACATGTGGATTGGCTATTTTTTGCTTTCATATTTTTTTTCATATTTTTGCCTGTGGCTTTGCCAGTCTTTTGACAAAACGTTGCCCCGTCCAGTCTTGGTGCCTCACTCTGAAATATACCATTTAATACCCTGAAATAATGTATTTCACAGACAGTGTATCTTCTTCAGCACTAACATGGAATACCACCCAATATTCAGAATAAAATAAGTCTTATATTGTATAGTGTGTTGTATTTACATTATTATGTAAATGTTAATCCCTTTATTGTCCCACAATGTGGAAATTAACTTTCTGCATTTAACCCATCCATTGGGGAGCAGTGGGCTGCCATTGTGCATTGCCTGGGGAGCAGTGTGGGGTTAAGGGTTTTGCTCAGAGACCCAGAGTGGAAGCCATGGGGATCGAACCGTGTACTTGCAACCCTCTCAGTGCTCTGACAACTTGGGCAACACTCTTCCAAGGCATTATTCTTATGCTTCATCAATTAACTGGTAAAATATGTTTGTCCACAGGTTACATTAGACATGTGGCAGTCATCTAGCATCTGTGAAATGTAGCTAGCCACTGAATCACTCCATCATGACATGGACACAGGGGTGGAGCTAGATGAGGGGCCAGGGGAGGCCATGGCCACCCTTAGCCAATCATTGGCCACTCCTTTGGCCACCCCTACCATTTTTTCCCTTCTAATACAGATGAAGGCCGAAGTAATACTAGCAGGTGGAATATTCAAAACATTCTAATTTGTTGTGGTTACTTATTGACATCAATATTCTAACATTAAAGATGATAAGTACAGAATTCATGCTCTTTTCAGAACTACAGTTTGTGTTATATGGGATAAATGATGTGGAAAATGATGTGTCTCTGCAAGTCATTTAGGAGTCTTCAATGTAATCAAAGATAAATAACTATTTTAATAAACACATAATCAAGTTAAAATTAACACTTTTAACTATTAATTGTATGCAGAATGATTATTGATAAAAGTGGTAACAAAGTAATGACAATGGAAAAGATGTTTGCCCCTAAACCCAAACTTGAAAGAATTTTATCCGCTATACCTTTTATCTAGACAGCATGGATGTTTAATATATGGATATATGCGTCTATTTGTTAGCAAAGGCTGTAGGAAAGTGTAGTTTGTCTTTCTTTAGAAAATATGTAAGTTTTTCTTGTTAATTTTTCTGTTGGAACAGTATAGATTGACCCTGAGGTTCTGGTGCCTATCCACTTTCGGCCACCATTCAGTGTACATTGGTTATTGCCTGACCACCCTTATAAAAATGTTCTGGCTACGCCTCTGCATGGACAGTAGGCTAAAGAAAAACAAAACACGCTATCAATATACTTTACATCACTTACAAACAAAATTAAAATTCTGCTCAGCAAATAAACTGTGAAATATGGATGAAAAAAAGAGCATCAAATTTATTTTCCCACCTGCAGTTTGAGGTAAATTTCCAAAAAATGCAGAAAAATGATAGTAAGGAATTATTAGCAGTAAAATGCTGTATTTTAGGAAAAGAGTATAGCACAATTAAAAGAACAGTAGAAAATCTAAATGTATTATTTTTCTTAGTGGATTTAAGGTGGAGTGATGCATTAGAAAATAAGAAGTTGATTCTGTTGGAATTCTGCTGTAAATGAACAGCTATTGGTAACTGATAGCAATAAGAAAAACTGTCATATCCTTTATTTTTGAAATAACAATACAAAACTGAACATTTTAATAACACTAAAAAATGTTTACAGTAACATAATGGTAACTATGCTGCCAGTTCTTTTCTGTAACTCTATGGTAAAAGACTATAGTGTACGTTTAAAAACTCTACAGATGATTCTTCGTTATATGAGGGCTTACAGTATTATTACAAATAACGAAACGTTGGATTGTTTTGTGCAGATGTAAATTTTTTAAGCTGGAAAAAAATGTACATGGACCACAAGCTTTGATGTAAATATCAGGTTGTAATGTAATTATAATAGTAAAATACGAAGTGAATTGTGGAGGTGGTATGAAAATTGTACTTGATATTTTTCCTAACTTTCTTTATTTAGTCTGCTGCTTTTAGTAGGTATTTTAGAAACTGCTTTCCTGTTACTAAACAACTGTATGTGTTATTTTTATGAGTGGACATTATACCTGAGCAATAGTTTCAGGGTTAATAAATAATCTAAGTAAGACACAGTTCTGGAAATTAACTGTGTCTGCTGTGTTGAACCATCTAAACCAGGCCTGCCCAAGAGGGGCTACTGTCCTGCAGGTTTCAGAGGGCTCCCTGCTCAAAACAGCTGATTCTGATTATTGCAGTTCAGCAAAAGCCTCTCAATCAGCTATCAATGGAAATCAGCTGTGCTGAAGGAGAAGGGAAACCTAAAACCTGCATGAAAGCGACTCTCAAGGGCCAAATTCAGGCAGACCTTAAACCCTTCCTTTATTCTGTAGCTCTTCCTGTACTGTTTTGCTCACTTTATGGATAGCTTCCACTCCATGTTTTAGCCTCTTAGCTGACTTTCTTAGAGATTTGCCATATATTAAGCTCCACCCATCCATGCCTGTCTTAAAAAAGTACAAAACAAAAAAAAGGGAGGCAGAAAGGAGACATAAGAAATGATCAAGAATCTTTACTTTCATTATGAATCGATTTTGTTTAAACTGTCAGCTCAGAATGCACAAATAACACTAGACAGTAA
>NW_015150607.1:1202503-1225089 GCF_000732505.1 Cyprinodon variegatus
TTTAACTTTTTTTTTGAAAAAAATAGCAATGATTCAGAAAGCCTAATTAGCCTCTACTCAGAGGCTGGCAGGTGAATATTTACCTCATAAAGAAAGATTCAATAACTTACAAACATTTCAGTGCAAGGGGAGAATCCAACATAATACTTTAAAGAGTATTATTAGGAAACAGGCTGATGGCAATAACAGTTGGATCTAAACAACTAAGAGTTGTTTAAGTTGAAGAGTCGATTACTGAGCAAGGTCCAGCTTGCTGAAGGTGTAGGGAGGAAATGCAAAAAAAAAACTATAATGCAGAAGAAAGGAAAATAAATTTTAAAACGACAGAATAAAGTGATTATGGAAATCCTAAAATGAAAATAGCACAAAATCACATACTTAAGAAAAGATAGCAACACAATGTTTTTACCTCGAGGATGGCATGTTGAAGGTGCAGTGAGTTTTCCACCATGCGTAGAATTTGTACAAAGAGTTCCTAATACCTTTATCAACAAGTCTGCTGTTTCCCTTGTATAGCTTTAGAGAAACTTGTCGTCTTTTTTTTTTCTTGTTCAACCTGTCAGTTTGGATGAATGCTGATGAATATCTTGGTAATGTTCATACACTGCAAAAACAATCTAGAAATAGGTAAAGATTTCATAAATTAAGTGTTTTTACTCTTAAATTGAGAAAGTAAGTAAGAGGATTTGCCAATGGAATGAGTATTTTTATTCATAAAATAAGATAATTAGATAAAACTCACTTGAAATAAGACAATGCAATTGTTTTTTCTTATTTTAAATGTAAATTGTCTTGTTCCATTGGCAAAGTGTCTCACTTACCTCCTCAGTTCAAGAAACAATACACTTATTTTAAGAAAAATGTACTTATTAAGATTTAAATTTTTTGCAGTGTAGTCGTTCTATACTCTTTCCATTTTCAGATTATACTTTGAACAAAGGTTTTAAAAAGTGATTGGGATGCATTTTTTTTTTTTTAAGTCAAAAAAGCTCTTCCCAAAATGTTATTTCTTCTTGGAAATGTTTTTGGAGAAGCATTCTTAATGTGGTAGATTTTTTTTAGATCATCATTTCCTTGAAACACTTCAAATGGCCTTAACCGCACACATTTTCAGTTTAGTTCAAATGTCCCCAAGATTTGAAATGTTCTCAAATATATTAACAACTTTGTAGTCAATGTTCTCCAGGTCTTTTGAAGAAAAGCAGACCTACATGATCACAGGTCCTCAGTGAAGGGCTTTCAATTGATCCATCATCTACTAAACACCAGATTGATCTGGAGTCTTTGTCTCAGACAGATACATTTTGTCTCACAAAATGAATTTAAAGTTTCATAAGCATTTTTCAAATTCCACGTTTACATTTGTGTTGGTGGGACAGACTGTTTAAGTTCCTGGGATTTCTCCCAAACAACCAGTTGGTATGTTGACTGAAATCTAAAGGTTGATATACAACCTTGATATGTAAAGGTTGTATGTAAAATTGTTTTCTTATTCTAATTGCTGATTTGTCAGTTTCTACATTTGGATGGGATTGAACTGATTTTGGATAATAAAACAAAAAATCTTGGTTTTATTTTTGATCAGGACCTGTCTTTTAAATCCCATATCAAAAGGTTTCTAGAATTTCCTTCTTTCATCTGCAGAATATTGTAAAAAATTTGAAATATCCTGTCCACGAGTGATGCTGAGAAACTAGTGCACGCATTTCTTAAATGAAATCCAAAAACTGTAGTTAAAAGCCTTCAGCAGATCCAAAATGCTGCAGCCAGAGTTCTGATCAAAATTAAAAAGAGAGATCATGTCTCTCCTATCCTGGCTTCTCTTCATTGGCTTCTTGTTCATTTCAAAATAGAATTTAAAATCCTCCTTCTCACATATAAAGCCTTAAATGGCCAAGCTCAGTCTTATATCAGAGATCTGATTGTTCCTTATGTTCCTAACAGAGCACTTTGCTCTTAATCTACAGGTTTACTAGTGATTCCTAGAATTTCTAAAAATAGAATGGGAGGCAGATCTTTTAGTTATCAGGCTCCTCTCCTCTGGAACCAACTACCAGTTTTAGTCTGTGTGGCAGACACCCTGTCTACTTTTAAGAGAACGCTTAAAACTTTCTTTTTTGATAAAGCTTATAGTTAGAGAGGCTCGGGCAATCCTGAGCTATTTCTATAGTTATGCTGCTATAGGCTTAGACTGCAGGAGGACATAGGGACCCCTTTTTCATCATTCAGCTTCATTCTATCTCTATTCTCCCACTCTGCAGAATCTGTTAGTTCAATCTCTAAAGTTATGCTCTCTCTGTTTTTTTCTAATAGTAGCTTCACCTCATCTGTTCCTGTTTGGCTTTGACACCATCCTGGAGATAATTATCAGCTGTGCTGGTTCCATCAACACCTTTGTTTATAGATGTTGGAGCTTGGCCTGTTTTTCAGTGTAAGTCTGTTTCTCTGACTTTGACCGATGGATGTGATCTCTTCATCCTCTGACATGGGAGCTGGCTCAGAGCTCATCTGTCTGGCTTAGTGTTTCCTGGACCAGGCCGCCTTTTAAAGTTGCCTTTTGTATCTCTGCTGTCTCCTTGAACCCCAGGCGGCCTCGGCAGATGGCCGCTCACACTGAGCCTGGTTCTGCTCAAGGTTTCTCCTGTAAAAGGGAATTTTTCCTCTCCACTGTTGCTACAAGCATGCTTACTGTAGTGTAAGAGATTGCCTTTGAATCAATGACCCAATGCAATCAACTGTTTTTCCTTAGAAAGAAAACTTTTAATCAATTTGACTGTATGATTTGGTTAACTGTAAAGTGCCTTGAGATGACATGTGTTGTGAATTGGCGCTATATAAATAAACGGAACTGAAATAATAGGTTTAAAAAAAAGCCAAAAATATGCATGGCTGATGTTCTTCTAAATGTTGTTTAATATTGTAATTNATATCAAAAAAGTACTCCAGAGTGTTGTTCAGCATGGGGGTGAGTAGAAAATGAAGGCTAATCATGTTTTGGGTGTACTATTCCTTTAAATGGCCAAGCTCAGTCTTATATTAGAGATATGATTGTTCCTTATGTTTCTAACAGAGCACTTTGCTCTCAATCTACAGGTTTACTAATGATTCCTAGAATTTCTAAAAATAGAATGGGAGGCAGATCTTTTAGTTATCAGGCTCCTCTCCAGTGGAACCAACTACCAGTTTTAGTCCGTGTGGCAGACACCCTGTCTACTTTTAAGGGAACGCTTAAAACGTTCTTTTTTGATAAAGCTTATAGTTAGAGAGGCCCGGGCAATCCTGAGCTATTTCTATAGTTATGCTGCTTTAGGCTTAGACTGCAGGAGGACATAGGAACCCCTTTTTCATCATTCAGCTTCATTCTATCTCTATTCTCCCACTCTGCAGAATCAGTTAGCTCAATCTCTAAAGTTATGCTCTCTCTGTTTTTTCTCATAGTAGCTTCACCTCGTCTGTTCCTGTTTGGCTTTGACACCATCCTGGGGAGAAATATCAGCTGTGCTGGTTCCATCAACACCTCTTTTTAATAGATGTTGGAGCTTGGCCTGTTTTTTAGTGTAGGTCTGTTTCTCTGACTTTGACCGATGGATGTGCTCTCTTCATCCTCTGACATGGGAGTTGGCTCAGAGCTCGTCTGTCTGGCTGAAGTGTTTCCTGGACCAGGCCGCCTTTTAAAGTTGTCTTTTGTATCTCTGCTTCTGTCTCCTTGAACCCCAGGCGGCCTCGGCAGATGACCGCTCATACTGAGCCTGGTTCTGCTCGAGGTTTCTCCTGTTAAAAGGGAGTTTTTCCTCTCCACTGTTGCTACAAGCATGCTTAGTGTAAGAGATTGCCTTTGAATCAATGAGCTAATGCAATCAACTGTTATTCCTTAGAAAGAAAACTTTAAATCAATTTGACTGTATGATCTGGTTAACTGTAAAGTGCCTTGAGATGACATGTGTTGTGAATTGGCACTATATAAATAAACGGAACTGAAATAATAGGTTTAAAAAAAAGCCAAAAATATGCATGGCTGATGTTCTTCTAAATGTTGTTTAATATTGTAATTGTGCAACCCCAGATCTTTTTTTTTTATCTATCTACTTTAACTTTATTGGCTATCTAGTTTTTGCTAAGTTTCACATGTTGTTCTTTTCCTTATAAAAACACGTATTGTCAATAACTCTATAGGAACAATTTTTTAGAGTAGCTCTGTAAAAATAATTGTATGCCACCCATCTATGGAGTGGTGCAGTGAGCTGCAGCCTTCTCTGATAACATAAATAACACCTTTGACGTGTTAATGTTTCATCATCGCCCTCTTGTGGTTCATGGTGTAGTTGCATTTTTTGGCCTCTAAATGCACAAAGACTTCACATTGATTTCTTTGGAGAAGTTCTCAGTAACCTGCGATTATAGTTAGGCGAGGTTTTAAGATATTAACCATTTAGTCCTAATGAGGTTAAAGCACAACTACTAAAGATATTTTTTAATAGTGGTACCAATATTTGGTGTATTTACGTGTGGGATCATTAATACACACAAACAGATGTGGTGCCATGGGAAAAAAAGTATTTTTGCAGAAATTTTATATGACAATATCAAATTTGCAAATATAAGATTTCTACAAAGTTTGGAAAGAGATTGAATTTTACTTTTTTTTGTTGTCAAAGCCATAATAATTGCAAGAATAGTTAAAGTAGAGAATAAGTAAATTATTTATTCACAGCTTTTTTGTGTTGTTAGCCAGTCTGTCTGTCTGTCCGTCTGAGTGTCGGTCGGTTGGTCCGTCCATAAATCCATACATACATACATACATACATACATACATACATACATACATACATACATACATACATACATACATACATACATACGAACCGAATTCTTGCAAAAAATATGAAAATGTGTGCATAAATTAATATTGTCCAGAAATTATATAGATTTCTCAAAATTCTTAATATTAACAATAAACAGCCCCTTGGGCAGTAATGGGCTGCCATTGTGCGGCACCTGGGGTTTAAGGGTCTTGCTCAGGTACTCAGAGGGCAGGCTGTGGGAATCGAACTGTGTAATTGTAACCTTCTCAGAGCACAAGCACACTGCTTTTACCACTAGGCACCACTCTTCTTTTGATGCTTTTAAATGTTATTCTTACATTTAAAGATGTAGTTAAAATGGGACAAACTGCACATGAACGTCTCAGACAGTATGAAATACTTTAGCTACTAAAAAACAGTGCCAGTGTGATCTTGTCTGAGGATAAAAACAATGGATACTGTTCAAATTCAAAGGGAAATCTTTTTATGTTTCCTGCCCGTGTCTGTTTTTCTCACTTGTTTGTGTGTTCTGGTGCCCTGATGCCCTTCTAAACTCTTCTGCTAGGTCTCTGCTGAGAATGCAAGGATAGACAGTGCTTCACAACAATGCGCCCCCAGATGAAAGCTCTTCCTTCCTCCATTCTGGCAATAGTTGCCTTGAAAAGTGGCAAACATGCCAAAAACTGACATTTCGACTGTTGAAGAGCAGATGTACTCTCAAATGTGTATGTTCAATGTTTTCCTGGAAATGCCAATGAGTGCTGGCATTTTCTAAGCTGACAGCAAATTTGCAAGAACAGGAGAAAATGCAGTTGACTTCCTTCAATTGTTTGGACACTGCACTAAGCGGAGTCAGCTTTTTTTTGACATGATAGGTGAATAATCCCACAGCACTGATGAAACTGATTTTGCAGTTTAACAAAGAGGAATGCCAATCACAGCCGGCTGATCAATAAAGAAACTAAACTTTTTTGAGCCCACTCACCATTTGAGTACCACCAATTTATTTCTGTGGTCAAATTATCTTTCATTTGTTTCATTGCAGCTGATGTATTCATCCTGCTTCCTCTACCTCCTCCTCCTCCTGAAGGTCCACTTTGACAGCTGAAGAGTGTTTTGCACTGTGTGGGTCGGACTCTCTGTGTGTTTGTACAGTACTAGGCATTAGTCACCCAGGTTGGTGGATGGAGAGAACGTGTGGTTCAGGTGGGTGGAAATGCCCTCATATTGGATCATACAGAGACCTCAAAAAACAAAGAACAAAGTGTCGGAGATGAGAGTAACAACTATCCCAACAGAGCTTTATAGATAGATGTAGAAAATCTTACTGCCTGAAAGAGAGGGGGCTTCTTTAACCTTAAAGTTTTTCATATCAACAGCAGTATACCATATCTACTCCTGTTACTTGGCCCTTTTTTTTAAATCATGGGAAAAAAAATCATGGAAAAAGAACATAACAAAGTGAAAAACAGCAAATTCTCAGACTTTATTTTCTTTCAATAGTGGGGAGTTCCGATGTAGGCCAATGTCAATAAAAATCAAAATGCTATGCAATGTAAATCTCAATGAATATAGAAAAATTCTCAACCATCAGTGAACTAAAGCATTTATTTATGATCCAATGCTGTAATTGTGAGATGATGTATTGTAACTTTTTGTCCAAAAAGTAACGCTCGTGTCTGATAGATTAATATGTACAATGCACAATGACATAAATATAAAGTTAGAACCAGCAGAGCAGGTCAACATCTATTTTAGAATTTTAGTTCATGTTCAAAAAGTGCAAGCAACAAAAGACAAGTCCAGCCCAAAAGCAAACCGAGGTTCTGCAGGAGAAATGTGACAAATGGCCTGTTGGTCTTCACTCGATTCATCTCCGGCAGCTAATAAGAGAGGGAAGATAAGAGGTTAAACAAAAACATGTTTGAACAAACTCAGCAATTAGCATTATTACTATTTATTATTATTATTATTATTTATCTCCTTTCTTATTGGTTCCTAATAAAATGATACATCTGATAGAGAACGCTGTTTTTTGAGGCTTGCTAAAAAAAGATTATTTTGATTACATTGTTAGTAAGTAAAAAAAAAAATATGGTTCCTGTAGCATAACTAGATGGTAAATAAATGGCTTACAGACTATCATTTTTGTCAAAAAGTTTTTTTCCCGCTCTTAATAGATCCAAGCTAGAATACTACACAAATACAGAAATAAGAAAACACCAGCCTAAGGTGGTCAGCAGAGGCAGCGCTAGTTGGTAAATGCTGCAGCAAAATGGCATCCTGCAATTGGTGATAATGCAGAGAAGTACCAACAAAATCATTCAAGTTTTTTTTTTCTTTTTTTTTTCAAAAGCAGGCAAGGAGCAAATCTGAGAATATTAACATATGTGTGGGTGGTATTGCAGCTGTACATTATTGAACAACAGGAAGAATAGACTGAACAGAGAAATGTGTGTTGTGTCGTTTGCAGTAATAGTGGGTATTGCATGATATGAGGCTTTTGTAAGTGTTCAGCCAACACCTTTATTTTCTTTAGTGTGTCTTTATATCTAACATATCATGATTATGCTGATATTCTTTTTAATCAAAGGATACTTATTGAACTAAAGCAAAGGATGGCATCATGGGTGGTATTTGCAGCATGTTTCTAAACGGTCATAAATGGTTCTTAGTGCAAGAATTGTCCTTAGTCTTTGATCATTAGATTAAACAAAGCACTACAGGATGACATAAGCATTAACCATGGTCACGCCAACCAACAGGGGGGGACAAAGGGGTCAATTGTCCCCAGCCCAGGATATACTATGACCATTAAAAACACAGGCAGAAGTAATTTTTCAGATAATAACTGTGATAAAAATATTTAATATTAGAGTAATTAAATATATATATATATATATATATATATATATATATATATATATATATATATATATATATATATATATATATGCATCAGGTATATCTAATATGTATTCTTTAAGTAAGGATCCATTTGATCTCTAACCACATATATGAAGTGAAGTCATCTATGACTTGTTTGGAGGACAAAAAAAAATCTGTAAATAGCAGATTATTGAAGAATATAACAGGAAAAGGAGAATGAAGTATGCAGTTAAGTTGACTTTTGTGTGCGTGTTGTCCCAGGCCCTAGCAAAGCTGTCAGCTGACCTTAGCATGGTAGTAGAGCACAGCTGTGTTTTGTTTATTTTGTGGCTTAATGCTACCTCACTCTTTTTCTTTTTTCCTATTTATTCTTTTTTTCTGTACATGACAGGATGGTGACTGGACTTAAATTTTCACACCTTTCTATAATGTTCCTGCAAAAATCAACTATACAGCAAAACCAAAAATCAAGCAAATAAAAAAAATATTAGCTTAAACATATTTTAGTAAATGCTATTGAAAAATATACAACAACAATTTCTTCTTGTCCACTAGTAGGACATTTCTTTATATTTGCAGAGGTGTCAAAAGTATTAATATTTATTTCTGAAGTAGAAGTAGACATCCTACTGTTTCAAAACACTTTTTTAGAAGTTAGAGTTTAAAATTAAGCTTATTACTCAAGTAAAAGTGTAAACGTAAAAGCTAACGATGGAACCAAACGACCCATTCATCGGTTACCATTTGCATGTTTCCAAGCAATACAAGGCTTTGTCTATATAAGACTCAAACTCACTGCGGATCCAGACATTTGAATTGAGAAAGCTTCCTGGTGTCCAGTGGATATTTTTCAATTTTTACGGAATGTAAAAGTAGCTTTTTACAAATGAACCTTTTTTCTACATATCTGATTAATAACTTCCTTACATTTTATAACTAATGGCAATAGTGTCAAATTTAACTTGGCATCATCTTGAAAAACTATTTATTTTGGTATGTAGTGAATTCCAACCACAACAAAATAAATGTCTGTATGAAACAAATTATTTTTATGGGTTTTTTTTTGTTTTTTTTTGTTTTTTATACCTACATGCCATAATGAAAATGAGCTCAAAAGAAACAAAACTAATGACTCCATCTTGAAAATAGAAGTAGAAAGCAGAGATAATTGCAACAAAATGTAAGGAGTAGAAGTAAAAAGTTTGCTAAAAATAATTACTCGAGTAAAGTAAAGAAAGCCAAAATTTCTACTTAAGTAGGTAACAAAGTATTTGTACTTTGTTACTTGACACCTCTGCATATATTTGAGGGGTGAGTGTTTTTTTTTTTCTTCTATCCAGGTTAAATTATAATTGAGAATAAGTCTTTGCCCCCCTTTGTCTAAACTCATTGAGATTTTAGGCATGGGTTCAATACATTTCATAATTTTCAAATTTATTGGTATTTTGGTTTAGTGAACGATGTGAGATAAACTCTTAGCAAGGGCTGACTATTACACCAAACCTACTGTATGTTTATAAATTCATTTTTGGACCTGTTGATAATAAGATTTAAGAATCTTTTTTCCTTATTTAAAAGTGCCTCACCATTTCTACCAGGGACAAATATAGAAATATTCCAGCTGTGACAGAGAATATCCACTGTTGTACATCTGTGTCAGAGGAGACACAGAGTCCAATGTAAAGACCCATGAAAGCTGTCAAAGCGCTGAGGAAGTTCATCAGTACAGCAATCTTCACTGAGAGCCCAGAGCTGAGTAACACAGCAAAGTCCCCTTAAAGTAAAAAAGCAGCAGAAAAATGATCACTCAAGGGTATTTCTGTTTTCTAGCCTCAGCAGTAAAACAAATATAATAGCCTCTCACCCATCTCGTGCGGGATCTCGTGGCACAGAATGGCCACTGTGGTTGCCATGCCAGTCTCGGCTGATGAGGAGAAAGCCGCCCCAACAACCAAGCCATCAGCAAAGTTATGAAGACTGTCTCCCACAATTACCATCACAGCTAGCAGGGGAACCTCTTGTCCTGGACACACAAAGAGAGTGTGTGCAAATGAAGGCTCCTCTGTTGTGCCAGAGGACTAATTACACACAACACATTATTTTTAGACACATTTTAAATGAGCTGTTTTGCTTACTCTGATGAGGATTGCTCCCGGTGTTTGTATGTTCAGGAGGATTTTCTGGACCCTCTATGACGTCTTCCACTGAGCCCTGATAAAATGAAAACAATTATTATAGGCTTTCAACCCTTTTTTGACCTTTCACAATTTCAATTATAGAACAATAACTGATCAGGCTTTTTAAAAAATAAATATCCATGCAACTCATAAACTACAAGCTTTTTCTGAAAATATAACACAGCTGCATCTTTATTGCATAAAGTTAATGTTAATATCCCTACTTTAAAAAACAATCTATAAAGGACACTCCTTTTCTATTTGGGTTGTTAGTCATTTGGCTTTTCTTTTTTTTTTTTTCTTTCTTTTTTTTTTTTTTTTTTTTACAGTTTTTATACTTTAGCAGTTTTAGTGTTGTGCCCGTTTTTGGGATATTTGTTGTAGCCATAACATTCAACAAACATGTGGTACCGCAATGGTATAAAAAGCTGATGATATGAATTTGTTTTTTGTAATCAGCTCACATTTGTCTTATTTGCCATCTAAACTACACTCCACCAGCTAATTTTCTTATTTTATAAGTCTTTGATACAGGCAATAATTGATGTCCCCGCCTAAGTCTTCTGGAGTTTCTGACAAAGTATCCTAAGCTAAATTGTGTTAATTGGACTGGAGAAAAATCTGAGAACATGATTCTCACATGTCTACAGTATATGTCACGTGTCTATTCCCACTGTGTATATGAGAGTGGGATTGTTGAATCAAGTGTAGGATAGCATTTTAAAATCTAACTCCACGATGATAAGCAAACAGCAGTGAGTCATTATTGCTGGTTGTTTGTTTTTTTGAGGTTAGCAACAAAAAATCTCTCTAGGACCTTCATGATGTGTGATGTTAGGACAACTGGTCTATAGCAATTGGCTAATGAGTCTTCTTTGGTACTGGAACAAGGCAGGAGGTCCTCCACAGTGGTGGAACTGTCTCCTGAGTCAGACTAAAGCTGAAGAGGTGTTGCAGAATCCGACAAATCTGCACAGTCCTTTATACTCTGAGGCTGACAGCAACTGGACCTGGTGACATATTGTGATTCGGTATCTCCACTTGCCTCCAGTGAGCAGCAACATCTTCTGATTTGGTTGGAAAAATGCATAGCAGCAGGAGGGTCCATGGCAGAGATGGACGATGAAACATTTGAGGTGTGAATGAGAATCTTTGGGACAAGGGAGGACATGATCTCCATTTGGCTCTGGAAAGCATAGAAGGATGTTGAGCTTGTTCATGAACTGAACCAGCTGGAGAATGCATTCAGTTTTAGGTTCTGTTCAAATTTCCATCTGTCTGAGTCTCCTGCTTGAAGCAAGTGATTTTTATCACATCTGATTTTTTTTTCCTGCTGGAAAGTTCGGGGAGTTTGCTTTCTAGCTTCTTCCTGTATACCTCCATGCTTTCTCTTATCTTGACCTTGAGTTTCTTCTGTATATTCTCCTCAACAAATCCTTTCACTTTCTGAAGTGTTTAGCCATTTCTTCAGATCACTGGTTATCAAGGGTTTATTATTTGAGAAACAGAAGTTTATGTAGGCAGTCACACACTATGGCTGCAGAGTGCATTCCAGTCTTAAGTCTGTAAACAACTTGACAGGGCTTTTTAAGCTTCCAGTTAGTAATTTTAAACCAACACTAAGTAACTTTGGAACCTTTATAAAATATTTTCACAACTTCTATGATTGAAGGTCGACTTACAACTTGTTGTAATTCAACTCAAAATTGAGACTTGTGAATGAAGGCCACCCAAGCCTCCGTGGAATATGAGTTCAACTAAAGAGGTAATCAAGCAATGTGATTCAGGTGTGTTGGATCAGGTAGATATCTAAAAGTTGCAGAATACAATGACTTGAGGACTTGAGCTGAACATCCTTGCCCTAATTGCTTGAGGCCTGTCTCAGAAGGAACTAACAGTGTTGGGCAGATGCACCATTATAAGTGGCGCCATTACTAGCTTAATTACATTTCTCAGTAAAATGGTTGTAAATTTACTGTTTTCCACACCAAATAGCTTTTTGATAGAGAAGCTATTTTCATTGCCAAGTATCAGAGTAGCCCACAGGTGTCCACAGAAGTATCAAGGTACATTTTCTAAGGCATTTCTGGACCTCAAATATATCTCCCATTTTGAACTGCCGCCATTTTAGGAGTACTAACCATTTAACTTTGCATACCCATTTTCCTGGTTTCCGCCTTAGACTATTTTAAAAAATGCCCATGAGAAATATCTAATGCACCAGCATGCTAAGGGTGGAGCTAGAGACAATCAAGGAGGAGGAAGAAGAAGCAGTGAAATGTCTTTATGACGTCGATGAAGAAAGATGTCATGGGGGGTGCACCCAAGGTCTTTGATTGCCATAACCGCTGCTGCAATAAAAATCTGGATTCTCCACTCCAAATTTTTCTATCCATTTACTCTTTTTTCTCTTGGTAATGCTTTTTGAATTTTTTTTTATCTTTAAATGAATGATAATATTCTTTTATTGTCCTTGCATTGCCTTCTCACCTACAGTATATTGGAGTGGCACCTTAGGACTACCTATTGACAAGCTACAATGCCTGCCAAACTATGCAAAAATCAGTCAAATAGTTTTCACATAAAACACTTTATGAATTTTTGTTTTCTCTACTTACGTTTTTGGAAAATTGCACTTCATGGATAGCTATACACATTAAGTTCTTAATATTGTTTCACACAAAATGATATTTGACATAATTGACATAAAAGACCAAAACTAAATAAACCAATGGGTTGTTTTTATTGTAATAAACCAATGCTTTGCTTTTATTGTGACTTGCTCCTGCAAAATGATCGTTTATCTCACCTAATCAGATCACATTTGACTTGGACTTTTAGTGGTGGCAAGATAAAGTCTGATATGCTTTTTAAACAACAACTGAATCTTAAGAAAAAACAGACTGTACCTCTGTTTTTTAAAGTAATTGCAGTTTCTGACTCAACAATAACTTTAGAGTATCAGCTTTTATAATAAAAGTTTCTTTTTTTTTAATCTGATCAGGGTTTCTGTAATAAACACTACAGCTATCTAAAAATGATTCACCAAAACTATATATTTTCTTAGAATAAAGGGTTTCTTAGGAGTAAATGGAGTGCTTTTCTCTCTATATATATTTGCTTATTTTTTTTCTTCCTTTTTTGTTGTTCTTTTCATTGAGTGTGTGTCGACAAAAAAAAAATTCAAGCAGGCATTTACTGTAAAGGGATCTGTTCAATTCAGTACAAGCTTTCTGGGAAATGATATCCTTTATTGTCCAACACCCTACTCTCTATGTTTCTTTACTCCCTCCTACACTACTCCATCTCTTACATTATATAACTACAGAGGAGGAAGGGATTTAAGGGAAAGTAGGGATTCATTAATTAATTTTAGTTTGTTTCTTGTATTTCCACCTTTTAGTATTATCATGCAAAACTTTATTGTTGCAAATGTCTTCTCCTGTTCTATCTAAATCAAAATAGAAAGGGAGATAACAAGGGTTTTCTGACAGCAATCCTTAAACAACCTACAATGTGGCTATTGCTGTGATGAGACTCACCAACTGGATGGTTGAAATGGACTTGCTCCTCTGAGACTGACCATTAGAGTTCAGGTCCAGGGTGAGGTCACTGCAATGACCCTACAGACAAAAGAACATCAGGTGACCATTGTTACACAACATCCAAAGTCATGACAAAAGTGTTTTTCTCAGGATTCTCACAGTTTATAAGAAAGCAATCAGTCAGCGCTTTAATGTTTTTGCTGTGATACATGATTATTTATGCTCTTTCTCAATGTCAGTAACTCTGGAAAGGCTGAAAAAACAAAACCCTTACATGTCCATGAGATGGGACCAAGAAGGAAAATATTCTTTCAATGAGAAAAAATCCATAAATTCCAGCAATCATGCCCAGGATCTTCCACAGATACTCCTTATGCTCAATGTAGAGCTCATCACCATGACTGTGAGTACTGTCATGTAGGCCAAGAATCTACAAAGGACGCAAAAAGAAACAAAGCAAATCCACAAGTAAGACATGCAAGCCATGAACCCCAAACACCAGATTAAAATTATTCTACTGTAGGGGCACCACTTGAATATTGCTAGATGAAATCCTCGTTTTAGTTTAAAGACAAACAGGAGATTAATGCATTCTAAGAACGCAGCAGAAAGTTGTTGTTTTTTTCGTTGTCTTAACAATCCCAATACTTTGGTGACCAGGAAATATAAAAGAATGTAAGATTTACCTGAGAGACTTTTACAAGTTTGATCAAATACTTTAATATGTTTTACAAAACAGTGGGTCTGTTCGGATTGACAGCGTCTGGCTACCACTTAGTCTAATTGTTTTGTCAAACTTTTAAAAGTGTCTGATGTAATGTAATATTGTTTTACACTTTACGGCACCATACAATACTATTATGATTACAAACGTAGGTGGATGCTTTTCCCTATTTTATGTAAAAAATACATAAATACTAATGGTTTCTGTACCTCCACACTCAATGTTAGCACTTCTTTGGAGGTGAAACAACCATTATTATTTCTATCAGCTGTGTAAAAGAATACTATATAAGGTGCTTTAACTTATGGTGCATATATAGATTTTGTAAATTAGTTTTACTGCTTTGGCCACCATGATAATGAACTCTTACAATTTCCCCACTTACTTAGTATTTTACCACCCAAACATCTTTACTCAAAATAAAATCCATTTTACATCGGGACTCTCTGATTTATCACATAAAACCTGCAATCTAACCCATATTCTGTATGGGTTGGATTATTCTTGAAAATCATGGTGTATCTACAGTTTGGTGTGAAGCGGTCTTTGCAATTCATTGTCTCTTACCTGTGGAATAAGGTGCAGGAGCGCATCGCCTGAAAGGGTTCCCACTGCCAGGCCCACAAACAGCTGCAGGATGAGTGTGTAGGTCTCCTGACATGAGTTGAAAAAAACCAGGCATATCCCAAACATGGAGCCAAATGTGATGATCAGGATGGCAGCTGTGCTGTAGCCATACTCTATTGGAACAAAGGAACGTACAGTGCTACTGATATGTATTTTTATTTGTGCAAATCAAAAGTATGAAATATGAAAAAAAGTCAACACAAAATAGCATAATTATATACAGATACAGATGTATACAAAAATGCTTTGACCTGACAGTCCTGTATCATCCTCATAAGTCAGGATTATAAAATAATAAAAAAAAGTTTAAAGTTATAACATTTAATTCAAAGGAATTTTGTTACATATAGAGAAAAGGAACAGTTAGTGGATTGACTTACTTTCAATAGCCGTAGGAACTGGCCCCCTTGGCATTTGCTGACGTGACCCACAGACATTGCCTAGCAGCTGCTGAATGATGGCAGGACAGATTTCTCTGAATTGGTCCTTGGAAATGGCTAAACGATGGTCCAAAGAAAAAATATCCACCAGCTGATTGGCTGAAAAACACACCTGAATAGGTAAAGATGCAAAAGAAACTAGATGAGATTAAAGCCTTTGAAATTCATTTGCATTGCACCTGCAAGTATTTCAAAGGGATCCTGTCACTGAGAATTCACTGTTATTAAGCCTCACCTGTGCCCATTCTCCATTAGTATCTTGGCTAAGATTTTTCAGCAAATGTGGACTTCCATTGATGCTTCGCTTCTTCTTATTGGAAGAAAGCTTTGCTTTTTCACCATGTCCAACTCCTAACTGACGAAGAAGCTCCTCCAGGTCTAGGTCGAGATGAGAGAGGTAAAAAAAATACTTCTTCAAAGTTTGGGGTGGTAGAGACATTTATGACCAATAACTATTTAGGAATAATAATTGCAGTTTAAGCATTATGAAGGTCCATGTCACGATGCAAGAAGTTATAGGAAATCTGAAATGTCTTTATTATAAGTGTGTACATAAAATTTTAAAATAATACAAACTTGCTTTTTTCTTGTCCAGAAGAAATTTAATTAATCTTTAACATTAGATTTTTGGTCAAAAAGTCGAACGGGAGGGGGTCTAAACTTGTCAAATTTTAACTTGCCAGGGATAGGAGGACTTAAAAAAGTTAGTGTGACTCCCCAGTAATCCATGCCCTTTTCTAAATAATTATAAAAGTCTAAAAATGGTTTACCATACATAAGGACTTGGCTAACAGGATGATATCCAGTAATATAGAACGGTCAACATTGTGCATAATTGCTCTGCACATACAGTAAGGTATATTAAAAGTCTTTAAAACCAACTAAATGTTAACAAAGCCACTACAGCCTCAAAGTACTTTGAAACAGAGGCTACTTTATTATATATGATGACTTAAATATCTGTGAGTTAGTATGTTTTTCTTACCTATGATCTGTGGGTTATTTGAACCATTT
This sequence comes from Cyprinodon variegatus, assembly GCF_000732505.1. NCBI lineage: Eukaryota > Metazoa > Chordata > Actinopteri > Cyprinodontiformes > Cyprinodontidae > Cyprinodon > Cyprinodon variegatus. The sequence goes on from NW_015150607.1 coordinate 1,218,722, forward strand.
AGCGAGTGAAATATGTAATCTGTGAAGAAGTCTGGGGATGGGAGGTTTCTTGTTGAAAAGCAGTGTCCCTGCAGGATGTGGCTGATGATAGCTGCTGCTACTTTGGGCACCTTTGCCACAGCTGCACCAGGATTTCCATCAAAATCCGCCTCTTTCAGAATATGAGCTGAATGAATGCACTGAAATCAAAGATAAATAATTCATCTAAACTTTATATTGCTTCGATAAAGACACATCTGTCTAAAAAAAAAAGAAAGACCCTACTTGCAAACCACTTTTGGAGGGACGATAGTGCTGGTTAATGAGCTGCAGAATAGTGTCTGTCTCGCTGTATGACAGAAACTGATTGTTTTCATCTGGATTCAGATTGATGAAGTGCAGCAAATAGAACTGTAAGTTCCCAGATGAAGGAGAAAGTGCTGATGGAGGGCTGACTTTTGAGACACACAGGTCCTTCAAGTTGATTATGTAATATAGCAGAACTGTTGAGATCTTATAGTAATCTTCTTCAGTGAGATTAATCCTGTCATTTTCAAGAACTGAGAGAGCTCTGTTTGGTGTCAGGCACTGTTAGAAGAAAAACAAGAACGATGTAAAACATCAGGTCATGTAGTTCATCACAATGTCATAAAATACTGCGTTAATTTGATACGTTTTACAGCCTTGTGTATAACTTTTGAAAAAAGATGGCAAAGCTCAATTTGATCAACCAGTAATAGCTTGTAAAACTCAACCCTAGGTTTAAATCTTCAGTGGAATTTGGTTAATTGAATTCTAAATCTTACTTTCCCGGCACAATGTGCACTAAATCCCACAACGAGTTCCCACCTGAGCAAACATGCACTATGTCTAAATCCATTTTATTAGGTCAAACTAAGTAATGTCTAAAGCCTCTCTGCATGAGTGACCTATAAGCTCAAGCCTTTGCACTTGCAGTCCAGCAATTACAAATACAGTGACTTTCAGAGGTATTTATACTTTATCAATATTTCACATTGTCTTATGTTTAAATAACAAAATTTTAAGGATTTTATTGTGGGATTTAACTAGACTTTATCTGATCTAAATCAAATTGAAGTTTTTCCAATGTACTTGGTCCCCTTTTTATTATGATACACAGAAAACAACTGTAATCAGATGTCAGCTAATTAGTTAATGGAATTCAATTTGGTATGATTTCAGTTCGTGTACAGAAAACTAAATCCTACAACTTTTCATACAGTATCTCTGACTAATGTAATTTTTAAGGTTAAGTGACATGTATAAAAAAAAGTATCTAATTATTAGCCAAAATTGAAAAGGTTTGCTAAAATGTGTATTTGTGTGTATCATCAGATCATTTCATAATTATTTTTTGAAAGCATATAGTATTTTTTCCTTTTTAAGCTTTCATTTTTTATTTTTTTTTTTTGCTGGCTGCTTGGTGTCAATGAATAAAGGCTTGCTATCAGAGATAATGTCAAAAGGCCAATGGAAATCTTCCACTGTGGAATGGTTAAGAAGCTCCTTTTTCTGAAAATGGGAAGAGTATGATACATTGCTGTCCACCTAAACTGGCAGGGTAGGTAAGAAGCCCAGTTCCCCAATTTCCCTCTTAAAGAGCATTAGAGTCCACACCTACAGACACATTCTTCCAGCAGGACAGTGACTCTAAATGCATAACCAAGGCTACAAAGGAATGGTTTTAGACCAGGGTTTAAAAACCTATGGCTTCAGGGCTCCTTGATCTCCTGAGAACCCTTTTATCTAGTCGGGAACACAATTAAATAATAAAAAAAATCAGCACAGCAAACCTAAAGTCATGGGTTTTGAGCATAGCTACAGAAAAAAAAAAAGAAGATTGATATTAAATGCTGTATTTTGACAAGCATTTTAATTTATATTATTCTTTTTGGTAGGAAAATTCAGTTTTTAACAAGGCTCTTCCTGCAATAAAAATATCCTGTTTTGAATTTGATGGCGGGCCTCAGTATGTTAATGAGGGCTTCCATGCTTCATTAGAGTTTGGATGTAAAACAATAACTGGTTACGTTACAAGACCATTTACTGAGAGAAAACAAAGTGAGAGCAAGATTTGCTTTCACTGTATTAACAAAAAAGCCCAGGCATTATGAAGAGGGGGATTTGGAAGGACTGTCCGTTACTGCAGAGCTGCTTGCCTCCTATTAGCAAACAACAGTTTGTTTATGAAAACAGTTTCAGAGTTGGTCATTTGTAGGAGATGACAAATGACAGCAGCTTCAGCCATACCTTGAAATAAAGTACAGTTTACATCAACCTGCTCTATGTGAGTCTAATTGGATTTATTTACAATACAATTACTGGATCATATAGGTTAACCAATTGTTTGGGGCTTTATAAGACCTTTTAAACATTTTAAATGGTTCCCAAGACAGTAAGCCTTCCCCACTCCTGGTTTAGATCAATGCACATTTATGAGTTTGAACTGCCCAGTTAAAATTTTGACCTTTGCCAATGCAACTTTGCTAAAATATGAGAGGTATAAAGTATTGGACATAACAGTAATTATTCAGAGCATATCATATACTGACAGACACATGATAAAAATAAGACTGGCCTTACTTCCTCACACATGTCCAGGGTGATGCCCATCCTCTCTGCACAGTGCACATCCTGAAGCAGTTTTTTGATCAGGAGACCAATTTTGCTGTTCTGGAGTGTAGGCTTCTCATCAGTCTCCAAAGGTAGACCCAACGCCATGAGAGTGCCCCGCAGGTACTCTTGGTCCTGTGTTTTACCCTTGGTGACTCTGCCCAGCTGACAAAGATGCAACAGGAGGACCAAACATAGAGCTGAGCTCCTAAAGTGCATTTTCCCAACAGCGTTAATATCCCTTCAAGCGCTGATATCTGGCAATAGGTCTAAGCGAAGAAAGTGATCAAAAAGAAAAAAAAACAAGTAAACCTGGAAAACAAGAAACAGACAACTTTAAAAAAGAAGGGTGTTTGTTCTTGTAGAGAGAAGCATTCATATAAGGTATGCTGGTTTGATAGAGAACAAGAGATCTCAGCGGGCACCCTTGATCTGACCCAGTCCTTACAGTGCCACGCAGTTAGTGAAAGCCTGGGCCCCTCAGTCCCAAACAAAAGGATTAGTGAAGGCAAGTGAGAGAGAACAGGGCACATAGAAGGGGAAACATGGGGTGGGGGCTTGAGACAAAAAAATAAGGATATAAAGAGCAAATGAATTAATGTACAGCAAGGCTTGGGAAAATTAATGTTCATGTGAGACAAAGCTATGAAGTAAGGTAAAGGCCTTTCAAGGGTCAATGGATGGGTTAATTCTTTATCATTTATCTAAAATATCTGTCTACATTGTGCTTTAGACTGGCAAATGTTAAACATTCTGTTGATCAAATCCGTCTCTCCCAATTTGGGAGCAGGCAGGACCAAACATCAGTGAGTAAAAGTGATATGATCTATGCCTAGAGAAAGACATAGATACAGATACTCTTCTTACTTTTTCATTTTCTCTTACTCATCATAGATCGAAAATACACAGCAAAACATGGCAAGCTTTCCATGATCCTCCCACATGGGATACCCTGTAGGTCCAATCGGCCTAGCAACAACAAGATAAAATTGTTTCTTAAAACCAATCCTGTAAAGGTACTGTGACACTTGATATATCAGGCTACCAGACTTCGCCCGGCTCCTCACCGCTGCTGTAACCTGCGTCTGCTTTTCTCTGACAACAGGTTTTCCCTGTTGAATCAGCAAGTTTATTTTAGAAAAAGGTTTTAAGCACTGGTGTTTTAAGTGTGTGTGTGTGTGTGTGTGTGTGTGTTGTGTGTGTTCATTTATTATTATTTATTTATATTAGCAGTAGGACTCACTGTATGGTAAATGTGCCTTCACTTTTCCAAATGCAATCATGGCTGACCCTAATTTGCATATGTGTTTAGAGATCTGATTGGTTATGTCACATGCCCACTTTTTTGTTGATTATGTTTTTCTTCTCTTAGATATAATGGAAAATCATTTAGATATTTTTTGCTTATCCATATTTAATGTTTTAGCAGAAACAGGCAATAGGCAGAACAGTTTTTATTCCTGTAGTAACCTTCTGACTTCAGCAAGTATATTTTTCATTCACTCTTGACATTCTAGAGGAATTCTTTATAAACTGAAAAGGTGATTATATGGAAACAAATCTGAATAGATCAGCATTTTCATAAATGATGCCACTTTGATATGCCTGAACATGTGGAGTTGCTGCCACCTGAATGGATGACTTGCTATGTATGTTAACAACAATTGAAAATATTTCACTATGAAACTGTAATGATAGTTACAAAAAGGCAATTATTTGATTTTGTCAATTTTGGATACACTGCAGCATCCAAGGCAAGTTTATTCATATAGCACAGTTTAGTATAAAGATCATTTAAATTTCTTTATATGAATTGAACATTAAAATAGAAAGAAAATGAAAGCAGAATAAAACCAAGTAAAAATAAAATAATTTGTAGAAGCAAATAGTAAATAGAAACAGTTGGACCCCAATGTTAAACTAATAACACCTCAGTTAACAACTTAACAGTCACAGGAAGCGCTAAACAAATGGGTTTTTAACTTTGACTTTAAATAACTTTTACAGTCTTCTGGGAGTTTGTTCCAGATCAGTGGAGCATAGGAACTAAATGCTGCTTCTCCATGTTTGGTTGTAGTTCTAGCTGGACAGAGTAGGCTGGAACTAGAAGACCTGAGTGTTCTGAGAGGTTGATACACTGATGACAAATCTGTTAAGTATTGAGGTGATGATCCATTCAGGGATTTAAAGACTAACAGAATGATTTTAAAGTCTATTCTCTGGGTTACAGGGAGCTGGTGGAAGGTACTTCAAAACCAGTGTTGTGTTCTACTTTCATAGTTCTAGTTAGTAAACAGGCAGCAGAGTTTTGGATCAGCTGCAGTTAATTAAACTTCTGGGATATTGATTTTGTCAGGTAAGTAGCAGATGGGGTTGTTAATCAGTTTCAGCTGATTGGTGTTAATGAAATTAACATCAGGTGCACTAGAGGGGCAACAACGAGACGACAGTCAAAACAGGAATGGTTTTACAGGTGGAGGCCACTGACTTTTGTTCCGCTCCTCATCTTTTCTGACTCTTTTTCACCAGTTTTGCATTTGGCTAGGGTCACTGTCACTACTGTTAGCATGAGGCGCTACCTGGACCCTACAGAGGTTGCACAGGCAGTCCAACTCCTCCAGGATGGCACATCAATACGTGCCATTGCCAGAAGGTTTGCTGTGTCTCCAAGCACAATCTCAAGAGCATGGAAGAGATTCCAGGAGACAGACAGTTATTCCAGGAGAGCTGGACAGGGCCGTAGAAGGTCTACAACCCATCAGCAGGACCAGTATCTGCTCCTTCGTGCAAGGAGAAGCAGGAGGAGCACTGCCAGAACCCTCCAAAATGACCGTCAGCATACCAAACAATCAGAAACAGACTTCACGAGGGTGGCCTGAGGGCCCCGAAGTCCTCTAGTGGACCCTATGCTCACTGCCCGGCACTATGGAGCTCGATTGGCATTTGCCACAGAACACCGGAGTTGGCAAGTCTGCCACTGGCGTCCAGTGCTTTTCACAGATGAGAGCAGGTTCACCCTGAGCACATGCGACAGACATGAAAGGGTCTGGAGAAGCCGTGGAGAACGCTACGCTGATTGGTTTGGTGGTGGGTCAGTGATGGTCTGGGGAGGCATATCCATGGAGGGATGCACAGACCTATACAGGCTAGACAACTGCACCCTGACTGCCATTAGGTATCAGGATGAAATCATTGCACCCATTGTTAGACTCTATGCTGGTGCAGTGGATCCGACACGACAATGACCGGCCTCATGTGGCGAGAGTATGCAGGCAGTTCCTGGGGATGAAAGAATTGATTCCATTGATTGGCCCCCACGCATGTCTGACCTAAATCCAATAGAACACCTCTGGGACATTATGTTACGATCCATCCGACGCCACCAGGTTGCACCTCAGACTGTCCAGGAGCTCAGTGATGCCCTGGTCCAGATCTGGGAGGATATACCCCAGAACGCCATCTGTTGTCTCATTAGGAGCATGCCCAGATGTTGTCATGCATACATGCACACGGGGCGATACAAATTACTGAACACCATTTTGAGTTGCTGCAATGAAATTTCAGCAAAATGGACTAGCCTGCAGCATTATTTTTTCACTGTAATTTTTGGGATGTCTTTGAAATCAGCCCTCTTTAGATTGATAGATTTCCATTTCCATCAAATGATGTGGCATCCTTTCATTTCTAACACATCACCCATTCCATATCAGTATAAATAAACAGCATGAGTTTTTGCCCCATTGAGATCTGCTGTG
>NW_015150607.1:1225231-1236731 GCF_000732505.1 Cyprinodon variegatus
TTGATGCGCTGCTATGTGAAAGGGACAGGAAAGAGCAGGCAGCTGCAGCTACCAAGCAGAGGAGCTGCGAGAGGAAAAGAAGCGGCTGCTGTATAGTAAATTATAAACATGTTGTTTACATCCAATTATTGGTAAGGACAAATAGGTCCGTCCAAAATTTTGGTAGGGACATGTCCCTATGGTCCCTATGCAAACCTACGCCCATGCTGACAAGAGTGCTACTTGTATGTTTCCTAACTTTATAGTTACTTATAAGAATTATATAAGAATGGGAAATGACAAACAATACACCAAAAGGCTCACTTTAAAAAGCATCTTACAAACAAAAAACATCATATCATTGCTCCTATTAAAATACGCTCAGGTAGTTTCCCGCCTTAAGGAACCTTTTGAAGATTTAAAAACTGGTGAGCTTTTTAATTTTGTCATTTTTACATCGTCCTTTTTCACTGTCTGTGATCTTGTTCTCACTCTCATGTTTTACAAGAATGATAACAGTTTGACGATGATGATTGATGAACAATCAATAACCTTTGTCAACTCTACAGTGACTCTATAGGTTTCTGTATTAAAACAAACAACAAGAGTCTCATTGTTACATTTTTTATTTATTTTATATATATATTTACAACAATGTAAGGGTCTTGGTCTTAGTGGTCTTGCTGAGGAGGATTGTTGGTCTTGAAATACTTCTATACCTTTTTTGATTTAGAGCATATAAACATTCAAGATAACACTGATTTATCCCCAATATCTGTACATATTAAAGTCAAACATACACTATATATCCAGAAATATAAACTGACATACCTTGACACATATATGAATTTACTGGCCTCTGGTTGTTATGATAATAGTACACCCTCTGATGATATTACAATTTTAGTCCCTATAGGAAGAAATTAGGAAGGAATCCTTCTAAAAATGCACACTCATTCATTTCTTCATGACTATGTAAGGCAGGTAGGGTCCATTAGTACTGTAAACCTTTTTCTTCAGAGATGGGGGCCAGATAACTAGACTGCTGTCGTTGCTTGCTCTACACTGCTGACTGTGATATTTTGCATTCCACTTAGTGGTGTAAGGTTCAGAAGCATAGCACTTGAACATTAGGTTTTCAGCATGAGACGTTTGAGCAAACATATAGCCAACGAGAAGTTTTGATTTCTATAGCCATTGAATGAGGAAAATAGCTTCCCCTTTACACAGTGTGCCTCAGCGACTGCTGTTATTTTATGTGGTCCACCACTTTGTGCCTGAGTCATTACTGTTCCCACTAACTTTTACTTTAATGTAGTACAAACAGTCGACTGAGGCATATTCAGAAATCCTTGAGTTCCTGAGAGTAACCCATGCTTTTACCAATGCCCTTAAAAGCAGTCATTATTAGGTGATGGATTTTACACAACCATGGCCGTGGAATTGAAAGGAAAACCTGAACTATATATTTTCAGGAGTTTACCCCCTATCTTTTTGCAATAGTGATCAAATCAGTGGAGTTTGATAACTAGTATTATGATCTTTTTAATCAGTGTAGTCATATTTGTTTAGCCATTTTCCTACAGATAATTTAAAACATAATTTGTTATTGTCTCTTTATGCTTGTTCATTCTGCTCAATGTTGAGCACCAGTCCTTTAGTGTCCACAGGAGCTTGATTTGAACTGTTGAAGTATAACTTGTTGTCAAAGGTGCCTTCCCCCAAAGTGGGCATAGGTAACCGTATCCTTTTGCGGAACAGGAGGAAGGCACCTAGTCCCACTATGGCTATGACAATTAGCACAATAGCCAAGGTGATTCCCACAGACCCATGTGATGATGCTTCTTCAACGGTTTGAACTGCAAAAGGGAAAAAATCTAATTTAATACGCTGCATTGATTTTAAATATTTCAAGGACTAAATAAATGTATTTACTTACCTACAAACTCTGGCTTTGATGTAGGTGAGATAACTGCAGATATATAGTAAGAGGTTAGTGTGTTTACCAAATAGGTAATTTGGTAATATATAGCATTTTCAACTCACCTTTAGGTGTTTTGCAGATGAAGGGCCTGTATCTGTTGCAGCTGTTTGTGCTCCACTGTCCACTGTCGGAATGGATGTTAACACATGTGTCTGTGTTTGGCATTCCTGTTTTCCAGTTGGTATAGTCTACAGTGCTTTTATCGATCCACATCCATTCATCTGAATTAGAGAAACATTATTCAGGTTAATTGGGCTGTATGGCCAGGAGGTAATTAACTGCAACTTCATTTCACTTCTGTGCTCCAAGTTCTTGCTTTGGTGCTTTTTTTCTTTCATGGATTACATACATACAATTTTTGCTTAGTTACTTTTCAAAGGGTGCTGCTTGTGCTTGCCTGTTTGAATTTGGGCACTACTCCAAGAACTTTTTGTGAAACTTGGGTAAAGGTTAGTTTTTCACTTTCATTGTCACTTTTTAAAGTTATAGTTGGAGGATGTTCTTTTTCTGGGTGGATCATCAAAATAAGTGGTCCTCCTAATTGTCAGTCATTCTGGTGATATGTTGACGTAAGGCCGTCCTATGTGCTCTTCCCCATAGCTATTTTTGTCTGAGCATGCGCACTTTCAGGCGTATATGTGTGGTGAGCTACAGTTTCAGCCAGTCATTTGAGCTTGCCTTTCTCATTTCTTTTTTATTTCAATTCTTTGAAAATGGCCAAGGGTCGTAAGAGAAAAAGTGTCTACAAAGTGTATGAGAAGAAAAGAAAGGCCTCAGAAGAGGAAGATATATACTGGAATGCGTTTCGGGATTGTCACCATAGGCTGTCACTGCCCGACAGCAGCGACTAATAACAAAGATGGCGCAGGCACTGCGCTTTGGAGGAGGAGTTACATGACCAACGGAGCAAAAAGAATTGATCCTCTATCTGAACTTTTGCAATCCAGAGTGTGCACGAGGACAAATAGGCTCGTTCATTCTCTCGCAAGCAATTAGTAGGCATTCCCTCTCTGGAGTGGGTACAGGGTAATAAATTTTTTTTTAAAGTGGAGAGGGCACATTTTTTCAAGGGCGGGTCTTTTTGACATGGTTTGAGCTGATCAGTCTGCCCACACTCAAACTTAGCCCAGGTTGAAGTGACCTCTAATAACACAAGATAGTTGTAATGACAAAAAAAGTTACACTTACTGGTCTACATAAGGTGATTTGGTGAGTCTATTGTTCTTGCAAGCCATTCAGGCAAGGGTGACAGGATGGATTTGAGAATGAAATAACCTGCATTTTCTGTAATAAGTAAATGTAACTTTTTTTTATTAATTTTGATAATTTTTTTGAAAATACCTACAGTTTGACTAACCTGGCATAAGCCAAATTGATACTGAAAAGGCTCCTGTGGAAAGTCTTCGCAAAAAGGTTACTCATTCAGTGTCATGTTTTAAACCCATTGGGTAAATCACCACGTGGCACCTCCCTCCCATGTTGAGCTTTTAGCTAACCGCAGCAGCAGTAAAAGCTATGACGTGCCCCATTCTTGATTTGTTTTACAACTAGCGGATGTTAACTGATATCCAGTATCAATATCTTACCAAATCTGTCCGGGAAGAAAGTGCAAACATCTTTCCTATCTACAAAGGTACAAATCTAATTTTTTATGCTTGTTTAAAAAAAAAGGTAATAGAGGATATTCCAGCTCAAACTGCCGCAGCCATGTTTGTTTTGCTTGAGTCTGCCACTTCTGGCTTAGGTTATACACGTCACTGCATTTCATTTGTTACAAATTTTTTCTGTATTCGAGGCCAGTACATCTATTGGCTTTTGACAAGTAGTTTGTGAATTCAAAAATCTCACAGCAATTAATTTTGCTTGCAAGGTAACAGTATGACTGCAATGTATCTCAATACCAAATAATACAGATTTTGGTAAAGGAAAAGTTGCTCCAATTTCTGCAGGTAATTAACATTTCACTTTATGACAAACTGTGATTGCCATTCGGTTAGCTGCTAACCAACCTACGCGACTGACTGATAAGTCATAAAATGTAATTTGTTTTATTTTCTGTAGCCATATCCTCTGTTACAGATGATATGAGAATGTTACAACACAACTTTTTTTTTCTTTCTTGACCTTTATAGTTTCAATATTTACTCCTAAAATGTGAACTTCTTGTAAGATATATCATTTTTAACTAACCCTCATAAGCTTACCATCATGTGTCTTGAAGAGACCAATCCAAAAAGATTTCGCCCCGTCCTGCAGCAGTTCAATATTCTTTTGAATGAATGCTCCCTCAACAGGATCCTGAATACTTACTAGAGATGCACCTGGAAATCAAAAATTGCAGAACTGTAAGAATTCTGCCACATAAATAAATAAATATGTGCATAATTTTAAAACTTACCCATTTTTATACATTCAACTGATGCATGGGCCCAGTTATTCACCACTGAGCTCATGAAAGAATAGCAGTGACCTCTAAAAGGTATCCAGGTTTTTTGCTTCTTGGACTCTGGACAGTTGCCAGGAAGCTGTGGCGGCTCAGTTGGTGCTAAGTCTGAAAAGGAGGCAATGCCTGTGATCCAGTTTTAAAACTAAATGACTGTACGGTAATCGAGAGATTTGCTTACCTGGTGACCTTTTGCAGATGGAGTAGTAAGTATTGGAGCATTCTGCTGTCTTCCATGTATGATCAACATCAATGTAAACACAGCCATAATTTTTTGGCTCATTCTTCCCCCATTTAGTGTAACGGAGAAGCCAGTTGTCAACCCACTGAAAGCGACCCCCAGTCTAGAAAAAAGTAGAGTGTGCAGTTTTCTAATCAGGCATTGAAAGCCTTTTTGTTTAAATGGTAGTTCAAGTGAAAATATATAAAAATTGATTTACCACATTGTTGTTGAGGCCGATCCAAACAGGCTCTTTAAGCAAGGATATCTGTAAGGTGATGAAAGCCTGGACTACCGGGTTTAGGATACTGGCCAAATCTGCATCATCTGCCTGGCATTGTCTCCGAGCTTCATCCCACCTCATTTTTTGGACCACCACCTTGTAGGAATCATTACCAACCATGTTGAAGGTATTTGGTGACACAGTGGTAGGTGGGACCACAATCTGGGAATCTGGGCAAGCATGACACATAGACATTTTTGATAGGCTTATCTTAGAAGTCCTTGCGTCACATCTTTTAACCTTATTTCCTTTCCTTTAGCCACAAAGATAAAAATTCGGTCTACAAATAGGCCTTATGTAGGATAAACATAACATTAAGTTAAGATGTCCATGTATAGGTTGATAGAGATGCACTAGTTGAAAAACAATTTCTCAAGCTAAATTAATAGGTTACCATTGAAGAAATGGTATGAGTCAGGGTAGATATGCTACTCAAGTACTAATGAGATTTAAAGAGATGTTATATGACAACCAAAAAGCATGAAGTTCTGTACAAATTCTGTCTTTGAAGAATGATTCGCCTGGCAACGTTGGAACAATTTTTTCCTTTAGTCATATTTTCCTATATCTGGAAAATGCAAAGGAATGTATTTACATTTATAATGGTATGATAGGTTCATAATTATTTCTCATTTATCTTACTTTCCTAAACATCAAAATGTGTTTGATTGATTGTTTTGTTTCTCAATAAAACATGACAGTAAAATGTAGGGATTTTTATTTTTGTATTTTATACCCTCTATTCTTTATGTCTTGTTGGACAGTGCATTGCTCACCAAATTTCTTTTTACAGACAAAGCCACGTTTGGAACCACAGTCCTCCACCTTCCACAGTCCTTTCATTCTAAGGCTGCTGCCGACCATGACCACACAGTCAAACACCTGTTAGGAAGAAGAAGAAAAAGTTGTTTCCTTTTTTTAAATTTTTCAAAATTGATTTGGATTTATTTTATTTATTTAATTTGATAAGTCAATAGTTGTAATTGCTGTCTAACATCTTCAGCAATTAACATAATTCTACAATCTAGTTTAGCATTTATACTTATAACTGATTTGGTATTGTCACTGTTAATAATTAAGTACTTTCTTAAAGTGAAATCTTTTTTTTTTTTACAATCTGAAAATAGTAGATAAGAAGTCAACATTCTTAGTTTAACTACTTATCAAAAAAAAAAACTATGCCTCAGAGAGCAGAAAACATAATTTAAGAAAACATTAGATAAACATAATTTAAAAACTAAACACATTAAAGTTCACCCAAATGAGATATAACTACCAATTAGTGTTTGTATTTAAAAAGCTAATCTTGTGTAAAAACCTCATCCTGAAAAAAGCGTCCATCAGGTGATGATGCAGGGTGCCCTTTTGCCCAGTTGGTAAACGATATGCCTTTGCCATCCGTCCAAACAAAACGCATTTCCCAGTTAATATCATTCATGCCAATCCAAAGATCATCCTGTTGGCTTAGGCTCTGTGCTGTTAGGAATGCTGGAAAAAAAAAAATAAATTCTTAACTTCAGAGAAGCTATTTCTTTAGTTTCAACATTCAGTTCAGTTCAATTCAAAAACACTTGATTAAATACCAAGGGAAATTAAATGCTGCAGTAACTCATAAGTTAATTTAATAAACAAATGTTGTAGGTGTTGATAGCTGAGGGCAGGAAGGATCTTCTGTAGCGGTCTGTCTTGCACTGGATCTGCAGAAGCCCCTTACTGAATACATTATTGTTTAAAAATCTTCTGAAGAGGGTGTGAGCACCATGTTGTCCATAATGTTCTTCACATTAAGAATAATTCTTCTTTGTGACAGAGTCTTCAGAGGTTCAATAGGGTTTCCTAGAACAGAGCTGGCCTTCTTAATTATCCAGTTGACCTTTTTTTAAAAGTCATTAGCTCTAATACTGCTACCACAGCAGATGATGGAAGAAGAGATCACATTCTCCACAACAAACTTATAGAAGATAAGTAGTGTTTTGCTGCATATGCCGAAGGACCTAAGAATGGACGTAGCAGATTTTTCTCCCTAAGCTTCCTTAGGAAGAACCATCTGTTCTGTCCCTTCTTGTAGACGGCTTCACAGTTGTGTCTCCAGGCTAGTCTGTTCTACAGGTTACCACCAAGCTATTTATACTCCTCAACCATCTCCACTTCTTCTCCCATGATGTTGACAGGATTCAACTTGTCCCTGTTTCCTCTGAAATCTACAGTCATCTCCCTTGTTTTGTAGACATTCAGGATCAGATGATTCTTTCCACTCCATGCCACAAAGCGGTTCACCAACTCTCTGTACTCAGTTTCTTGTCCATCTTTGATAAACCCAATGGCTGCAGAGTAATCACAGTACTTCTCCAGATGACAGGACTTTTTCTGGTCATCGGTTAAAATGTGTGCAAATCTTAAAGTTTATTTCTAAAACTAAATACAAAAGTACAAACTAAAATAGTGCTTCAATAGTTTTTGTATTAAAATTGTTTACACCCAAAATAGAGGTGATGTGTTTTAGACTGTTTTTGTTCAGTTTGTTCATTAAGTAAATTCTATATGTGAATATTTATTGAATAATGAAAATCCAGTGGGAAAAAAAGGTGTAAAAAATGTCTCCTTTTTTTCCCCAAAGGGCATAACACTTGAAAAGCACTAAGAGTACAGTATGACTGCTGTTGCTCATAGATGCAGGGGTTAAAGTTATGGAGATGTACAGATAACATTGTGGATTTGATGTGCATTTTGATGCATTCAATTGGGATTATTCAAATGAAAAGGTTTTAGCCTTCTATATTGAAATATTACCATGACCTGGTTGCGTTTTTATTTATAAAATGGATAAATGGCAAGATGAAGAGATAAAAACCAAAAAAAAAATGCATAATAGCACAAATTCAAGAACAGTTATCGGAGTTATATATAAAAACAATTGACTTAAATTTAAAAAATGATCAGCCCATCTTTTGTACCTAGTTCTACATGCTCGGTTGAACTCAGATGAGTGCAGAGCTTTAACAGTTAATTTAGACAAATACTCTGGGAAAAGGTGATTTACAACTTTAATACCAAATAGCAAGCCTATCCTAAGGCAAACTGGGAACTAGTAGAGAGAAAATTGAGGTAATATGGGAGAGCTTGGAAAATATTAGAGAAACCAAACAGATCCATTTTGGAACAGTTGAAGGTTATGAAGGATAAACTGGCTAATTCCTTGACTTTTGATAGGGAAAATTTCTATAACCACTGGTTCTAACGAGTTCGTCAAACTTTAAAGTGCCTTTAAAAAAATCACACCTCGGTCTCTTACCAGTGAAGTAAAAGGTAGAAAATTAAGACCAGTGATATGAGGATGATACCAAGGACCTTCAGCAAAGCAGATTCTGTGCTGTAATAGGACCTGAAGTCTGATTGAAATGTTTCAGCAATTTCATGCAATTAGCGGGAATGCTATAGCTGTGGCAGGACAAATTTTTCCATAACCTTGAGGGGAAAGGGCAGATGTGGAATTGGGATGTATTTGACCTCAAAAGGACCAAAACACTATCAGGATAGATGTTTGGTGTATATAAACTTTTTTTTAATCTTTTTTGTATAGCAAAATTTGCATTTTCTTGAATAAAAAACACATAAGTATTTGCATGATGCAAAGCTGGTGCTGTTCCTTTTTCCCCCCAAAATAAAAAAAAGGAAAAGTATATCTGGATAGGCAATTTGTAATAGTTTACCAGTCTTCATTTAGACAAGTGTAGTTTCTTCAATGCACCTTTTATATCTTGGCCAGTATAAACAATCACATGTAAAATTAATTCAGGAACCAACATCGTTGCTTAATTCAACTAAAGCATTGTAGGTTACACTGTAAGAAAAAAATTAGATAAACACACAACAATGATAAAAAAAAAAAAAAAAAAAAAAAACGTAAAGCATGCAGAGATGCATGTTTGGATCTCTGCATCTCGCACTGTACAGTAGGTGCTTACCTTGCTCTTTTTCGTTTGCAATGGACACCAGATTACCTCCCTCTTTTTGGCAGTGGCTTCTGGCATTCTGCCAGTTCTTCTTGTCCCCAAAGAATTTGTAGCACTGAGTTTACAGGACACATTTCATATGTAAGTTCTAACATACTCAGAATATGTAAACATTTTTCATGGATACAACAATGTGGAGTCTAAAATATATACAAAATATGTTATTTTTTGTATTTTAAAGGAATAATTACCTTTCCTCTAAAGGAAAGCCACTCAGGTGCACATCCTCCTTTGGCGGCCGTGGTCGGTGCCATTGTGGTATTAATAAAGCTGCTGCTTCTTTTGCAAACAGAAGGTAGCTCCAGGCCACAGTTAATGTCATTCCAATAGCCTACATGATCAAACATTTACAAAATAAGGTGAAATATTAGATTAAACAAACAGCATTGTTTTGGTATTATACTTACCCATGTTGCTGTATATTGTTACACAATTTTCATCATTGTTGGCAAAGTTTGGCTCATTGTTTTCCCAAGCAGTGTAAGTGACTGGTGTTCCATCTACCCAGCTAAGAACAGGAGACATTAGAAAATATATAATATAGAAAGACATTTGCTCCACTGATAAATGTTGTACCCAAGAGAAGGTTCTGCTTTCTGTTAAATTGCTCTAATTGATAATTGATATTTACCTAAAGGATTGATCCAAGTTCACAATCAAGCCAATGTAGTATTGTCCTTCAGAGTTCCTTGCTATCTGTGGAAACATACACATCAGAGAACTTTACATAAATCAAACCTTTTTTTGGCAGAAGACTAAAGTATTAAGATATAATTGTCAGTCATTTTGACCTCCCATGTCTAGCAATTAAATGCATTTCTCACTTGTTTCCAGATGAACTTCCTCTCACTTTCGGCTGTTATGACTACAAGTTCTCCGTAGTTCTTTCTGCAGTAATCTCTTGCAGCTTCCATCGGTAATCTTTCTTTGTTGATGTAGTATTGACTGTCATTGTATATGAGCCACCCATCTTCTGTTGTATTGAACACTGCAAAGTGGACAAACAGCTTTAAGTCATTCACAATATTATGTCTGTTTATTCTACTTTTTAACTGCTTGTTGTTTCCCAGTTCACATAGATAAGTATGTCCGTATTTAAAGAGTAGGTTTAAAAAACTGAAACAATATGCCATTTAAAAACAAATATTTTCTTAAAATTGACTTTTTTTTTACTGCTATCCACAATATATAAAAAACTAACATCTATCCGATGAGCACGGCTAGATGCTATTAGCGTAAACATAAAAAAAAAAAAACACAACTGCAAAAGTAAGAAGGAGAAAGTTCTCCCCAAAAGATGTGTTTAAAACAAGTAGAATATTTTACAAACCAGGGCTGCAAGGACATAATTATGTCAAAGTAAATAGTATATATACAGTGGGGCAAATAAGTATTTGAACACCCTGCTATTTTGCAATTTCTCTCACTTAGAAATTTTGGAGGGATCTGAAATTCACATCGTAGGTGCATGTCCACTGTAAGAGACTTGATCCAAAAAAAACCAAAAAATGTTAGTCTGGCTTTAAAATGTCCACATCCACTCCATTTATTATCCTAAATTAGATGCACCTATTTGAGGCCATTAGCTGCATAAAGACACCTTTCCAACCCATACAATCAGTAAGAATCTAACTACTAACATGGTCAAGACCACAGAGCTTTCCAAAGGCAATAGAGACTAAATTGTACACCTCCACAAGGATGGAAAGGGCTATGCGGAAATTGCCAAGCAGCTTGGTGAAAAAAGGTCCACTGTTGGAGCATCGTTAGAAAATGGAAGCTAAACATGACTGTCAATCTGCCTCAGACTCAATGCAAGATCTCACCTTGTGGGGCTTCAATGATCCTAAGAAAGGTGAGAAATCAGCCTAGAACTACATGGGAGGAGCTGTCCAGCGACGTGAAAAGAGCAAGGACCACCGTTTCCAAGGTTACTCTTGATAATTCAATAAGACGCCATGATTTTAAATAATGCATGGCATGGAAGGTTCTCCTGCTTAAACCAGCACATGCCAAGGCCTGCCTAAGGTTTACTATTGAGCATTTGGATGGTCCAGAGGAGTCGTGGTCAGATAAGACCAAAATAGAACTTTTTGGTCATAATTCCACTAACCGTGTTTGGAGGAAGAAGAATGATAAATACCATCCCAAGAACACTATCCCTACAGTGAAGCATGGGGGTGGTAGCATCATGATTTGGGGGTGTTTTTCAGCACATGGGACAGGGCAACTGCACTGTATTCAGGAGAGGATGACCGGGTCCATGTATTGCAAGATTTTGGGGAACAACCTCCTTCCCTCAGTTGGAGCATTGAAGATGGGTAAAGGCTGGGTCTTCCAACAGCATAATGACCCAAGCACACAACCAGGATAACTAAGGAGTGGCTCTTTAAGAAGCATGTCAAGGTTCTGGTGTGGCTCTAGGATTGGCATTTGACCTCTGATTTTGGATATCATTTAGCGCACTGTCCTTAAATTTTCCAAAATCATGCAGCTGGATACAAAAGGATTCAAGCTACTCAGTAAGTCTTAAAGGAATAGTACACCCAAAACATGATTAGCCTTCATTTTCTACTCA
>NW_015150607.1:1237581-1266620 GCF_000732505.1 Cyprinodon variegatus
AAAATTGGCGGTAATGTTGCGGTGTCAGCGTTCCTTTCAGCTCAGATCATTGTATATTATAATATTACTACCTTGTACTGTTAATCTAACTGATATGGTCAGCCACAGCTTCTGCACAATCTACTGTAAAATAGTTAAGTCTTGTTGCATCGCACAGCAGATGTAATAAGATTTTTCATACCATATCACAGTTTGAACACATTCTTGGGTTCCAGTTTTAGCTTATGCCAGTTTGTGAAATATTTATTGGTAAGCAATTAAAGTTTATGTTTGGATATTTCCTTTCCAGCTCAGCCTTTGCAAATTGTGATTTTTAGAATTTTTTCTCATACCTCAAAATAACATCTTCATTAAATAAGGGGCTAGCTGGCTGTTAATCTAACCTTTTGATTTAGCCTCATTCATTTGTTGATGAATGATTTATGTTTTAATGTTGAGACATACCTTCAACAACCACAGCTGGCTCAGGTTTGGGGGCGATACCTGAAAAAAACAACAATAATAATGTCGATGTCAAAAAATCACACATTTTCATTGTAAGATAACATAAAATGGTCAGGAGTTCGTAAAATGCTAAATTTATATAAAGTCATCTAAAAAAAACATGCATTAACTGATTTATGCTGGTGAAGATTCTCAGTCATCCAGGTCATAGTCATTCCGTAAAAGTGTAAAAACAATCCAATGGACTTGGTTTCCAAGATTTAAAGATGTTTCGCTCCTCAGTTTCAATTTGCATGTTTCCAAGCAATACAAGGCCTGCGAATCCAGACATTTTGAATTGAGAAAGCTTCCTGGATGGGAAGTGAAACGTCTTCAAACCTTGGAAACCAAGTCCAGTGGATTGTTTTTAGACTTTTACGGAAAGTATGATTGTAAAAAATGAATCAGGGTAGCAGTGATTGCTTAACAAAAACAGTATACTGAAAAGATGTAAAGATAATTTGGATCAAGCCAGATGATTTCTCCAAAAAAAATGAAACTTAGAAAAAGACCGATTACACTTGCAAGGGGTTAAGTTGGACAAGTTAAAACCAGAATATGACTTTGGTGATCCACAAGCAAGGATAGATGCCATTGTGGACATTGACTGTTGTAACACCTATTACAATGTAATGATCATCGTAAGAATATCAAGTAGTACAAATCTATTTCTTTTTCTAACAGGAGTCTTCATGCGATGGCATTCCAGGCATGAATAACATGCCTGGAATGCCATTTTTGGTTTTTGTAAGTTCTGTCGGGTTATTTATGTAGTTGGCAATTAAAATTCCCTTCTGGCCATTACAGTCTGCTGTGATGTTCTTCTTTAACCACTCTTATGTATTTTTATTTGTTGCTAACTTGTTCAAAAACCTGTGCAGGGATCTTGTATACAGCTCAGCATTTTCAATGCAGCCTTACAGAAAACAATTAAAGTGGTTGAAAAATAACTGCGAGCAAAACGTATAGGAATAAAAAATTCTTATTTATACTTTGAGTTCATACTTAACACGTCTTTTATGTGAAATGTCTGATTCAGGAGAACAAAATGAAGTGGGAGAACTTTATCCACTTTAAAAGCAAAACAAAAAAGCTGTAAAAAAAAAAAAACTGACTGTGTGAGAACTGATTGTTTCATAGCAAAAGGGGGTTGGTATATTAAAGGTAAAGCTTTACTGGTTCTTTGCCTGTTGTTGGGATTTCATTGGGTTTTACCTTTGGGTATTTGGCAGATCCAGTTATTATAGTAGTCACAGTTCCGGTCATTCCAGTGATGTCCATAGTAAAACTGAGCTTCTGCACAGTGTTCATTGTCATTGTGGTTGTTTGGTTCTCCAAAGCCCCAGTTCTCAAAGCTGAACTAGATCACAGTTTTTGGAGAGTTTTTGATAGTAAAGTTGAAAAGATTGGACAGAAGCTGTTTTTACTGTTGTTACAAACACTGCGTGACTTACAGGTGAGCCATCACTCCAGGCAAAACCCTCATTAGGACCCGTGAGTCTTAGACCTATCCAGAATGGATCAGAGGTATGAATACTTTAAGAGAAAAGAAGAAGAAAAAAAACATCATTACAGAGGATCATTGAACTGGCAAATATAGTAAGCTCTAATATTTTCTCCAGGTACACATACTTTAAATTTTCCAGGTCCTTCATACTGTGTATGCTCATCAGGTCTCCACCTATGGCTTTGCAAAATTCCTGTGCTTCTTGCCAACTCTTCCTTTCATTCTTTACTTTCTTATAAACCTTTTCAATGTGAAACAAAACATCACATATTTCTACCAGAATATTGTTTAAAAACAATAATTTTCACACATTCAATAAATATCTTCATCTTACTTTTGAACAGACATTTCTTTTGGGAACAGGGGTCCAACCGGAAGCACAGGTAAGTTCTGGAGTCGTCGGGGGAATTGTTGTCACAAGCACACCCTCTGCCTGCTTTTTGCAGATATATTTCTCTTTGTTGCTGCAGCTGATAACATCCCATAAACCAGCAAAAGTCCCAGTAGTCATGGCAATACATCCCTGTTTTCTGTCTTTTGTTGAACAAAGAAAAGTCAATCATAACTCCATAAAAAAACACTTGGAAACAGTATAAATGATCAGATTTGACATTCTGTGTCACGCAGTTATATTAAACATCCAAACTCTGAAACAATATGAACATCAAAGACTGCCCAATTATCTGGGATGCTTTATTTGAGTTTATTTTTATAATACTACTCCCGTAAAACAGAATACAAAATGTTTTCAACAACAAAAATGATTGATGAATACCATTCGCAATAATGTTTTTATAGGGCTGTTTTAAGTAAACCAAAAGCCTTACTGTTGTTCTACCTCATCCAAAATAGTTCGTAATCCTGAGATAATTTCTATACTTATGCTGCTGTATGTTTAGGCTGCTGGATGACATTGTGAATTGTCGCCATATAAAAAAAAAAAATAAAATGAAATTTAATTAAAGTTGTAATAATAACAGCAATCAGAACATGAACTGATATCGGGGGAGCATATGATTGTACAGAAACCAGTATAAGACAAAACCAATTCAAAACCAGTATAAATCAACAAAACATTGTCTTGAAGAACAAAACTGTACAAAATTGGACTGTAAATAGTTAAAGAATATTTCCTTTACCTGGCATGCCCATGTTGAAATGAGTAAAGGTAACCTTTCTACTTGTGGTCCACTTAAAAGTATTCTTGTCCTCTGTGTTGGATAAACCTGTCCAAAAGTACTTTTCTGGTCTCAGTCCCACTAAACTGACAAGAAAAGCATTTTCATACCTGTTTGAAAAAGAAATAGTTGATTATTGTAGCACAATGTTTAGGCTTAGTCTTTCCAAAGTGTATCTTAATTTGATAACTGCTGACATTTCTGAAAGGAAAAAGTATCTGAACTCCATTTCAACCCCATGATGTCTGAATTCATATAGTTACAGTACATGTATATAAGATAATACTGTTTTGCATTTAATGGAAACCCAATGGAATAGAAACAAGTGTTTAATAACAGAGGTGTCAACTAACACAGTACAAATACGTTGTTACCTTGCCTAAGTAGAACTTTTGGCCATCTATACTTTACTGGAGTAATTATTTACAGACAACATTTTAAAAACAGACTGGTTAGTTTTATTTAATTTAAGCTAATTTTCCTTATGGCCTGTTAGTATCTAAAAACATAAAATCCATCAAAAATAATTAGTTTCATCCGAACAATGAATTTCTTTGCGGTTGGACTCTGTACAGCACCAAAATAATAGTTGTTCAAGATAATTCAGTTATAAAACTAAGAAAATAAAGTATAAGGAAGTTGTCATGCAGAATTGTAGAAAAATGTTCTTAAAAACAGTCCTGTCCTTAACATTTTCTGATGAATTTGCTTTTATACTTTAAGTAGTTTTAAAAATGGTACTTTTACACTTTTACTTGAGTAAAAAGCCTAAGTTAATACTGTTAAACTGTAGGATTTATACTTCTACTTGAGTAATAAACATTAATACTTTTGACACCTCTGCTTCATATTAGTTAAAGTCCACACTAAATGTGAAATAACTGGCTTTTGGGGGAATGCACACACTATCTTGGCTGTTCGAGTAATGCAAATGATTTGTTGCATATTTGTGAGAACAGGCTTCAAGCGGTTAAAGTTATAATTTAAAATCTCATAGCTTGAAAGATGACTTAGTAGCTAAATGAATACTGATTCATACCTGTCAGCAATATCCACAAGGTTAGCGCCATCTTTTGAGCATGCCTGCTTTGCCTCTTCAAAAGTTTTTGTTTCTCCTCCAATATCATAGCAAAAGGAACCAAACCTAGTCGAGCCCTAAAAACCAAAAAATGCTCTGTGGACCGTCTCAGATTAACTCTATGTTTTAAAAACTGAAATGCGGACTACTCACAAGTTTGCATCCTGGATTCACTTCCTCGTGTGTACCTGCAAGCGGTTTTGTGGAAGCTTTTTTTTTACAAATATACCCATATGTCTTCTCACATATATGATCCGCCCACTTTCCGTCCTGCATAAGAAATGTGGGCATTATTACATCATATTTATGTTGGAAATAGTACCTTGACAACAGGCGGTATTGTATATTACCTTTCCTCGGATTAAGACACAGTCCTCCTGGTGGTTAGTGCTATGAGATGGTTCACCACTCTGCCAGTTGGTGAAGGTCACATGGGTGTGATCAGACCATTCAAAGAGCATCTGGTTCCTCTGATCATTCAATCCAATCCAGAGCACATCTGTCTGTACTGATGGAAGGGAATGAAACACTTTTTAGATAAACAATACTTGTTGGAGCCCATTAAGAATTAGATTAATTTATTTTTTGCAAAATTATAAATGTTAAAGATCTAAGGTTGTGTGAATGGTAGAGCTATTGTTTATTTGTTTATGTATTCGTTTTGCTTTGACCCTCCTCCTTGTCAGTCCGCCTCCTGCTGAGATTACCGTAACAAGTAGAAGCAGCTGATGAGGTGGATCTGATTGTTTGT
Source organism: Cyprinodon variegatus (assembly GCF_000732505.1). NCBI lineage: Eukaryota > Metazoa > Chordata > Actinopteri > Cyprinodontiformes > Cyprinodontidae > Cyprinodon > Cyprinodon variegatus. The sequence continues at coordinate 1,242,579 of NW_015150607.1, forward strand.
TTGAAGGAGTGAGGAGTGCAACAGTTTTTTCACACACATCACTTAACTTTATATTTGAATTTTTTTGTAAGTCAACTCTGAGAATATTTCTGTTATTTTTTTATTAGTAAAGAAAACACCCCTTTTTGAAACAAGAAAATTCTCCACGAGTGCTTTTTGTTCTGTGAGTCAAAAAACCTCCTCCTAAGACTACTCTGGCAATTTTTGATTTTTTGGGAAACTATTTTGATGCAAGAGTAGCCATAACAATACTACTTTTTTTGGTTGAAAGTACTATAGTAACTAACCCAGCCTTGTTTGTCAGAGATCAATTTGTTTTACACCTCTTACATCCTGAGACGGCTGAGACAGCTATTTCCTTGCCACCATCTTTACTGATTTGCAAATATTAAAACTTGGGTCAAAACTAACACCTGGCTGCCTGCCTCCATCCCCCGGGGTTCCCGGAGCAGCCCCGGAGCTGATGGCTCGGTTTCGAATGCCCGGTCCGGTCCAGTCAGCTGCCCAGCAGTGTCCTTTTTAGATACCCAAATCTGGTCACCATAGATATGCTAACATTGGTATCAACAGCTTAGCAACAGAATCATACTTACAGCTTATGGTTGTGATGACCTTAAGTTCGGAAAAGCCCCTCATTTGAGTAAAAGAAGTTTAGCAAATCCTGCTTTGAACCACCCCCAATTTGAAAGCTGTCTTCAGTAAAATGCTTAGAGAAAATGAACAGCTGAGCATCAAACTTTGCAGGGATCTTCTGATAGACAAAATAATCCATGCTTGTCGAGTCTTCGGATCCTTGGGAAAACTATGAAGATGTTCCTCTTTCTCCGTGCAGCCTGGAACACTGCATTTACGCAAGTGGTTCTGGCTCATTTTCAATAGAGAAACTGCCTGCTTTGTAATTCTTGTTGAAGTAAACCCAACTGTAGGCTAAAAAGCTAAACTGGTGTCTTACATCTACTTCTATTCATGTTCTTGGGCCAGTGAACCAGTGGGCTGGTCTGTATGTCAATTTCGCGGGGTGATAAAAGTACAGGCCAGAACCAAATAAGGCAACATCCCAGAGTTGACGTCAATTCGGTGGTTCGTTTGGATTCACCCATTTTACAGTAGAAGTTTAAAATTGTGAGATTTGCAGAGAAAGGAGGTTTCCATGGGGTTTGGACTTTTTTGTACTTCCATTTCACCCACTGAACTATCGTTATTCATCTATGACAATGTAAACTCAGTTTTGCATTCTATGACCCCTTTAAGACTTTGCTACTTCCTGCCATGATTGATTTCACTTTACACAAACAGTTAGTGCATAGCTCTGTAAATATGGTAAAATGCTTCATCTTATAGGCATAGTGAGATGAGGACTTCCCTACCAAGAAGAGGAAAGTGCATTTTAGCTCCACTTTTAAACAAAGACGAACGAAACAAATTTATGTTTTAGATGAACTCAGCTTGTATAGTTTACCACCTAGGTGTCAATGCTTAGACAAAGCTTATTTTCCCTTTCAGTTATGTAAATCCTTACTTACAATATCCAGACTGTGTTATAATGAAGCTCTGCTCTTCTATATTGTTGATGCTGGCCAAATCTGCTCCTTCTTTGCGGCATGCAGCCAGAGCGTCCGTCCACATCTTTTTGCTCCTCTCCAGGTAATAACATTGTCCTCCATAAGGCACCCAGTGATTTGGGCAGAAGCTTGGCCCCTGATCTATAAATGAAGCACAAACGAGGCTAAGAACAGATACAAATACAAATGCATTGCAGATGCTTTTTAGATTTTACTTGGTGGTGGAGGCAGACTGGTGGAGTTTCCTTTACGGCAAATGTAGCCAAGTTTTTTGTTGCAGGTACTGCTCTCCCACTTTGATGCTTTTCCAGCGTTTAGAGTTGCACAGGTGAACCCAGGGACAGAGGATGGATGACCTGTGGAGTTCATACATAATTTTAAAACCTCTTTTGCTCCAGTTTGTGAGAAATATGTTGTGAAATACAATTTTCAAACATCAATTCTTACTAACCTGGGCCCCAGTTTAGATATCTGAATGGGTTTCCATTGCTCCACTGCCATCCACTCTCATAGTCTAAGCTGTTCAGCCCAATCCACAGAGATGTTCCCAAATGATTAGTCAACCCTAAGTTAACACATGCATTGGGGAGTTATTGATTTTCAGCTAAATCACCTTAAACTTAGCAGACATAATATTAGCTTTATACCTGAAATGTATGATTGTTCATGCAGCTCCATGATGCTGAGGAGGTCTGCTCCCTGTTGCTGGCAGCTCATCCTGGCCTGGTGCCATGTTAAAGCTGCCTGTGTATTCCTCTGATACTGAACCCCGGTGACCGGATCAGTGTCCCAACCAAATATTGCTGAGAAATAAACAAGTCAACATTTTCATAAACTGATTTACCTCATGGGGTTAGTAGCAGTATATAAACACAGCATACCCTTTGTGGTTGTTTTCAGAGAAATCAATGAGTACTTGTACTTGCAATTTTTAGAAAGGTAATTTATAAGTTCAGGGAAAACGGTTGCTACAATAAGTTTCAGGAGGAACCTGATAAGTTTTGAGACTACTACTGTACCAGTGGGTTCCTCTTAAGTTCAGAGAGGAATCTTATGATTTCTTAAAACACCCTTTAAAAAGGCACCTAAGGGTAAAACCTAGGTTATTAGTAAGGTGATTGTCCTGCAGAATTGGGGAAAATCATTTGTAAAAGGAGGGTAACTGATAAGCACTAGACAAGTATCAAGTTGGTTCACAGAAAGTAGACAGTGGTGTTCAAGAATGAACAGTATCTGTTTGGTTGCACAGATGTACAAAATAATTTTCAAGAAATTAGCAACAAAATGGATAGTTATTTCTGAAAAAAAGCAAAAATAAAAACACTGCCTTAGTATTGTCTAGAACAGGGGTTTTCAAAGTGGGTGCCGCGGCACCTAGGGGTACCACGAGGTCACTACAGGGGTGCCGCAGGATTTTTTCATAGATTGATGAGAGTTTTATATTGAATGTACATTTTTACATTTTAACAATTTTGTACATTTATTTTGATTTAAGCAAATATATTCTAAGGCGAGGGGCTTCATTTTATGTTTTCTTTACTACTTTGAAAAAAATGACAGAAAAAATAATTATTATCAAATAATGTCAAATAATCATTGTAAGTTTAGGGGTACCACGGCTGGGGGGAAAAATGTGTAGGGGTACCTTGAGCCAAAAAAGTTTGGGAACCACTGGTCTAGAAAGTACCGTACTACCAAAAGTAAAGTGCCTTTAAAATTCCCTTAAAGTTATCAGCAAAGTTCAGAAAAGTACCTCCAGAGTTTAGTCATAGTGCCTGGCATGTTCAGAGCAAGTTTTAGGAAAGAACCTTATAAGTTATGAGGTTACAGGACATATATGGAATTCAAACATTAAGTTCCATTAAAGAAAAACTATGTTGTGGATTAGTACAGGTTTTAAGGTCCCTTTATTTCACTATTGTGGGTATAAATCTACATTAAGGTGTTAAACTTCTTAGAAAGGTGGGAAACTAAAATAGGTGTAATTACTACCGTAATTGCCTAAGAGTTTTCTGGCTTCCTTCTTTTCTTTTCTCCTTAAGTGGAAAATTTGGAAATATGTTGCAGCTCTCCGTGAACACAGATTACTGTAGCAACAACACGTAGACTTTATGTTTAACATTTCAAATACTCAAACATACCTTTTGTTGCACAAAACCCCCACTTCTTCTGTTTGTCGTAATCCCTCTCTGTTGCACACCACATCTGTCCATCTGAGCGACCTTCCTTTGTGCACTCAGCGTACCATTTCTCCCCAAACTTAAATGGGAACTGACAGGGAGCTCCAAATGCATTACCTCCTATGCTGAAGGTCTCTGGGGATAAAAAGATCAGATATGGTATGAATCCTTGTGCTGTCGACACAGTAAAAACAATTATTTTTAATTACACTATCAACCTGTATTGGGGTTTAAATGGAACTAGAACTTTTAATGGAACATGTATACAAAAATTACATGATTTTTGTTCTACAAATGATGTGACTGTGCAATCAATGCTGCTATCTCTAGTAGTCTATGGAGAAAAGTTAGGGTACACCCTGGGAAGGTTGCCAGTCGATCGCAGGGCAAAAACGTACGAAACATGCTAAAGAGAACATGGAGACTCAATGTAGAAAGAAATAGAATAAAAATGTAGGACTTTCTTGATGGGAGGCAACAGTGCAGCAGAATGAAAAACACACACACACACACATATTATATATATATATATATATATATATATATATATATATATATATATATATATATATATATATATATATATATATATATATATATATAAATAAAAAACATTTTTTTTGTTTTTTCCTATCCCCACAATTATCAGCAACTGTTTGTTCTCATGTTTTTTTTCTCTTTAAATCTCTTTTATGCCATTTTTTGTGTGGCACCATTCCATTTCTTAGGATAAACACAAAATGCAAACCATTAAATGCACAGTTTAATGTATTGAGTGTTTGGGAAATGTGTGTTTGGCAATTTATAATTTATATGCACTGTTAAAAAAGAATTCAACTGAAGGAAATTGGGACTCCACATTTGCTCTGCCATGAACTATCAACACAATGCAGAAAACTTTTAAAATATTTCTTAACATTTCAGGATGCTGGATGGATTTTTTTATGGGAGACCCAAGTTCTTACCTTGAAAACCCTTTGAGCAGAGATCCCCCTTAGTGCCAAATATATTCCAGCGACTCCACAACCCTGCGCCTTTGTAGATCATTACATTCCTCTCTTTAAAGTTTCCCCAGTTTAGGTGCAAGTCCTGGTCTTTTAAGCCAAATATGGTCTCATTCTTACATTGCCAGTGCTGTAGATTACTGTTTTCATCACATTCAAAGAGGAGCACCTTCACCCAGTCTTTAATTTCTGTGGCTCCTAGGCATAACTTGAGGGACAGACTAAGGAGGCGAGACTCAGAGACCCAGCGGAACTGCTGCTCCTTGGCGTGGGGATTGCACTGTGCCACTGTAACAGAGGTGGCACTCTCAACCTTTATGCACTTGTTGTGGTTCTGGTTGAAGATCAGAAAAATGCCACTGTCTGCAATAAAACAATAAAAAAAAAAAAAAAAACAATAGCTTAATATTAACTCAACGTCATCAATCACAAAATGTTTCAGCACTACTCACCAATGTCAGCATGGATGCAGAGGGCTTGTAGGAGACAAAGAATTAGAGAAAATTTGGACAAAGGTGACATCCTTTTGGACTTGGAAGGTTTTTCAGTCAAGAGAGCGGGGTTTGGTGTGTGCAGAGGTGCTTAAAAGAGTGGCAATGACAGAACCATGGTGTCTCTGTCCTCTTAATCACAGCAATGGATATCCTGTCACATGGTAACATGGTTGGTCAGATCCCTGTAGTTTCCGCAAGTTGTCAAAGAGCTTTTGGACAAAGAGGAAGCTGCCTTCCACTGCTGCACAAAAAAACATTATTGTTAGGTTAAATATTCCTGGGGAAAAAATGACAGGACTTTTGCTTTAAGAAACAACTGATATAATTTGTTCAACTTTTTTTTTATTCTTATTTTTGAGAGACCACCATTGCACAATTACGTCAAAATGTAAATCAGGCTTTAATTTATTGCTTAAAGGGATGATTCTACTTTGTAAACAGCATACTATGAGGAAATGCTGTTTCCTTGGGGAAGTAAGCAAATGTTGTCCAACTCTTGTTTATCAGATTGATACAATATGTATACATGTAAATATGCTACATATTAAGCGACAGACACGTGCCTCGTATTTACATTATGGTAAAACAAAACAAAAAAAGTACATCTTTAATTATGTGGATTCTGTGGATTTGCAGGTCCAGATCAAACTTACAAATGTGAAAGCCAATTTTCTGTGCCTTTTTTTTTTTTTTTTGTTCTTTTGTAAAAAAAAATATGTGGATGTTAAATACAAACACATTTGGATTTGCATCCAAATCATAAAATGCTTTCATATGCATAAAAGTCATACCTATGATGTATGTTTATTCACCTGCTTTACAGTGTCCTAACACTGGGATGAAGTGCATAATACTTAGCATTCTAAAGAAAAAGGATATATAAGATTTGTATTTTGTTTATTCTGCATTCTGTCTTTTCTTCACCCATACATAAAAAATAACAATTGAACTATTAGGGGACAAACATTCAGGCGTTTATACATTTTACATGTTTCCCCAAATGGTCATATACATTTTAGCTTGGATGAAGAGAAAAAACACTACTACTCTTTAACTGAGACCTCTCAAAGCAACAAACAAGGTTAAGTAAGTACATTTTCATCATTGCAGATTAAGCAGCTGCATTGTGCTGCCTGAGCATAACTAATAAAATTACCAGCACATTTTTTGTGCAACTTGAAGGATGCTGCAATGTGCAACAGCACTGTGCAAAGATGATAGGTAAATCTCTATATGGAGAACATGTGGGCAGAGAGAGAAAAAAAAGAAAAAGCCTTCACCCTCAATCAGTATCCATCTGTTAAGAAATGAAACTCCATAGAGTAATGTCTGACATCTTGATCATTTTAACTATTGCAAATTGCAACCAGGTAAGGGTATTGTTTCGAATTCTGAAAACAATTTCACTCAGAAATTGTAATCACATCATCTTTTAATACATCCAAATTGCACAGTGCAGACTGTTTCTCTTTTTTTTCTTTTATAAAAGACTATGGTTACTGATTTGAAAAAATGCTCTGCGATAGACTGGCAACCTGTCCAGGGTGTACTCCACCTCTCGCCCATTGACAGCTAGAGATAGGCACCAGCACCGCTTGCAACCCCAGCAGGGATAAGCGTGACAGAAAATAGATGCATGGATGGATTTGTACAAACATTTCACAGTGGTTGGTTTGCTTGCATAATATCTCCAAATAAAATGTTCAACATCTTCATAACAGCAACACATAAGAAAAAACACTCATCCTATTTTTGCTTACACATGACCATCATTCTTAACGTATAACCTGAATAACAGATGACCCTACCCACTGCACTCTGTGGACTTTCAGCACCACAGACGTGTGGACAGTGACAAGAGAGTGATATGCAGAGAAAATCGTTTCCTTTATTACTTGATATAGTAAAATGTAAAAAAAAATTTCAACCGATAAACACAGAGGAATATCTTATCAGTCCTCTGTTGAGAAAAGCAGCTTAATTTTTATCAATAATGCAGCTGATTGCACAAATGATTTCACTTTACACACATAGCAAGCTAATTGTGAATATTTTGATGATTTGAAAAAATGGTAGATAAGCTTTGTAAGGACTCCTACCAACCTCATGTACTTTCCACAGCTTAATCTCAAAATGCTGTAAGAAAAATTGTAACGTGACACAGATTTATTGCTAAATCTGTGTTGGCTTAACTGTGTCTAAAGGACCAGTATGTCTGTCACAAATATTCGAATTATAGAACTGAAAGCAAGCAAAGAAAAACTGAATTTTTAATCAAACTAATTGCATTTTCAAAGCTAATGAATTTTCAAAACTATGCAATTAGACAAATACAGTCTGAGTCATTCAAATTTTATTTCTGATGTCACAAGTTTATGCACGTTAAGCACATTCTGCCAGATTTTAAAGAATACAGACTTAAAATGAATTATTAAGCAGCTAAGGTTTGGAGGCTGTGTTGAAGCACAACACAATTTGCAAGTACATCATGACACCTTCACTGTTGCTTGTCTGTATGACAGGCTTGTTTTCTAGAAGAATGGCAGGAAACTTTTTCTCTGGGGAGGGGAGACATAGCATCAATATCAGTGTTAAAGGTTCAAGAAAGGAACAAAAACAGACAAAACAAAGGTCAAAGATCTATGCACAAGACGAATTAGACATTAAAGTTAAAATTTTTTTAGTTGAAATTTTATCAAAATAAATATATATGTGTTACAAACTCACACAAATGTTCTTTTTATGTCTTTTTAGCAAAAAGAAACTTATATAACCCAAGAACATATTAATAACAAGTCATGATAGTAAAAACACATTAACTTACACTAGCTTACACATTTCACACAAGCATTCGTGCAGAAGGGTTTCAAGTTATACAAACAGCATATTTTGACAATGATTAAATTAAACATATTGCAACTATAAGTTGACGGTGTGTCCAAATTGCCTAGGAGCTCCCATTTGGCCTGTAAAAAAGTACTATTTTGTAATTCAGCAAGATATTTTACATTAAACACATGGAAACTGTTTGGTTCCAACAGCTGATCTTGGGTCTAAATCTAAATGTTAGCAAGAATTCTTACTGAGACATTTTTTCAAAAGTTCATAATGCAACTATCTTAAAAAAGATTCTAAGGTCCTGTGGAAGAAAAGCAGACCCAGAACATGATATATTCTCTAAGGTTCATTGCAGTTTGTATAAGGTGCTTCTTCATTTCTTCTTCCTTAGTTTCATGTCAATTGTTTAATGCTCATACTTAGGCCTATTTACTTGGCAGGATTTATATTGCTTGAACTGACAGTTAAGTTGTTAGGGCCTTATAGTTTCTTTTTATTGTTGTATATTATTGACCACACAAAATAAATATAACAAAATTAGAGGTTTGTATATATGTGAGATCTTGCTACTTAAATAAAAAATGATTTTGTTGTAAATTCTTTACATTCAGTGGCAATAATTGCTACGGATGATGGGTGTTACAGTTTCCTCCAGGGTTTCAGAATTAGTTTTTTTCAGTTTTACAATAACCTATGGTATATCTATCATATTTGCATCACAAATTGAAATGCATATGATATCTTTGCTAAATATGAATTTTCAGCTGATAAAGCTTCTTGTTGGATCCTTCCAGGTTGCATTTCTTGACAATATTCTGTTTTTTCTTTTGATGGTTTCAAAAGAACAACCTCTCTGTATTAAACACCCTCAGTTTAGTCATGAAGTTAAAGTAGAAAAATGCCAAACACACCAACAGGTTCTTCATCAGATAGAGGACGGGTGTGACAAAGCCAAAGAAGGCTATTAGGCCTACACGCATGAAGAAAAATGGTAAGTCCTGCAGAGCAACTCCCAGAGACGAAAGTAGAGGGGTATTGGGCATGACCACCACACGCAGGCAGGAGAGGTAGCTGAAGATGTAGATAGGAAAGACCCAGCCTGAGTAGTAGACCAATGGATGCCCAGCTACCCTCACCATCTCCACTGTATCCATCCAGAACATAAAGCTGTCCACAAACACGTCTGCTCGGGCATCACTTACACACAGGAACCTCAGAGGGCCCGTGTAAGTGAATGGAGACACATGATATGCTGGACCACTCATTGATGGTGAACTCAGTTCAGAGATGTTGAATGGTCTGTTAGAGTTCCCAGGTATTCCAGGAACTGAACCGTTGGTCTCTGGGCGTATTCCAGATCCATTCTGGTTCCTGTCGCTCAGCTGACCAGCTCCGTGCTGAGGAGGATTGGACATACCTTGCCCGTGCATATTTGGCCGTGACAAGGCGGGGCCGGGCACAGCTGGCCCAGTCAGCACTGGTCCTGGCACTGATGGTCTGGACACAGCTGGGGGGATTGGGGATACTGGTGTTATTGGTTCCACATGAGTTAGGACAGTGGAGGGAAGTTCAGAATGTCTTCTCATTTCATTGGCTGTAAAGAAAAATGTGCAAATAATTAAAAAGTGTTGAAAAAAATTCAACTGAAAGATTTACAAATGATTTAAAAAAAAAAGCACAATCATATCACTGGAGAATCGAAACACATATTGAACTCTCTGCATACAAGTTAGAAAATGATATCCATGTTTTTCTCGGAAGGTCGGCAAAAGTGCAAGCGTCTCAGGATACATTTGGCCCATTTGTGCTCAGACTTTCTATTTCCTCAGGTTACTGTTTTAAAACGAAAATGTAAACATCATGGCAAGAATTACTATTATCAATTTGGTCTCTATGACTGCAACACTTTTGCTTAATCTTTATTTTTATGTTAACAATGTTTCTTTGGAAAACTTAAAACCAAGCTACTTGCTTCCTCTTCATGACGCTGTCTACCTTTTCAAGTTTTTAAACATGTTGCCTTTCTGTTTCATACAAAGACCCATATATAATTAATGATTGCACATAGATCATTTTAAAATGTAAGATTTTTTGAACTACAAAATTATAACATGTAGTCATTTCTACAAAAAAAGAATTTACAAATGTTTGCTCTAACACTCTATCTTTTTTTTTTTTTTTATTCTCCAGTGCCTTCAGTTCAGGTAAGAGTTTGATTGGCTGATCTTATATCAAGCCTCAAAATACATTTTTAATTTCAAAACGATCTTCATTTGATTAAAGGTTTTTATAAAAATAGTAATTCACCCATTTTAACTTACTTAAGAAATGTAATATGTTAAATGATTTACACCCTGTGAGATAGCTATTAAAAAGGCTTTTGTTTGAATAACTTTCAAGATTTTGGCATGCTTTCATTTAGATTTTAAAATTAGATTTTTAGATAAAACCCCAATGTCTCTAAGGTTGAAAGGCTTCATCACGCTAATCTTAAGCTATCTTTGCAGATTCTCCCGTCAAATTAAAGTCAGGACTTTGGCTGAGTAACCTTATGATATGAACATTTCTTCCATTAATTTAGAATAAAAAGAGTTGGAAAATTTGTATTATTCATTAAAAGAAAGATTATATCTGAGACTAATAGTAGTTTCAACTGTAAAAAGTCTATCATGGAGAATCTACAAAATAGTTGAAGAAAGGGACTCATTTGAAGTATTTACATTATAGTCACTATGTAGTTTGTGAGTAAGCAAGGACTCATTCAGTATCAACAGTTGTTTAAAAGATAGTCTCCTATCCGGTAAAGTGTTGTAACTTAAAACTTTCCTTATGTTTTTTTGTTTTGTTTTTGTTTTTGTTTTTCTGCTGCACATCTCAAACTATCAGTGATAATGGGCAGCATTTGTCATTGTGCAACCTGAAGACAGAGAACTGTTTATAAACTCATGAATGCCTCAGGCAATAAAAAATAAGTACAAAAGAACATGTAAACACCATGCAGGAATTTCTTGGGTGGAATGTGATCTCAGAATCTCCTTGTAGCAATGCTTAGAACTTTGTCCCCATGCTGCCCAATGTTAGAGGAAACAGTTTCTTTAAAAAGTCAGCATTAAAGGGTTAAAAATGTTTTCTTTTCTGAAAAAAAAAATCTCTAACATCAAAAGGAGTACCTTCAGTATGTGAAAATGACTGGGTGTTAAGGGAGCAAGTTTTACTCTCACCCTGTCCTGTCAATCTGCAGTGCCGGATCCTCTCCACAACATCAATGCAGATTAAGGAGAAGAAGACCAAAGACACAGGGATCTCTGTAAAGGTATCATGTTTCAAGTTGTTGTTTATCTGTACCTGGACAAAAAATGAGATAAAAATTATGAATTAGGTTTTAGGTTTAGAGATTGCGCTACCAATGACCCAAAGCCTCCAGTTCTCAGTAAACAAGATTAGATTGAGACATTATATCTCTTGCAGCTTTGGTATTTGCTTAAGTCAGTAGTTCACACCAATGGGACACAGAAAAAAGCTGACAAAGATCCCATCTTAGCAGAATTTATGGCACTTTTGGAAAAGACACCGGATAAGAAAAGGGATGTTGGGTCAGCTTAGACTTCTGAGAAAACTACGTGAAACGGCAAACTGAGTTTGGATGGAATCCAACAAGGAAGTCCGAATGTGCCTCATGGACAGATAATTTGACAGCATGGAGAGGAAGAGGAACCAAGCTGCTTATCTGTAGCCTCTTAACCATTAGGTTGGATGTTCTCCCCATGGTACAACAGGATTCTGTCAAATCACAACCTTTGCTCCACTTAAAAGGCCCTCAAAGCTAAACAGATGTATCAAATAGTTCTCTGTATACTGTTACCTCAGAGCTGGCAATAAGAAATGCAAAGCAGGGTAACGTTGACAGGATTACATATACCAGGGCCACGGGCCTCCTGAGGTGACAGCAAAAAAAGATAAGAGATCAAGATGAAAGCAGTTTTAACAGTTGCTAACTCATAGTATTGACATGAACCAGTTACAAGCCTGTTGTGACCCACACCAGCTGAGTTGCAAAAAGCTTCAAGATAATGACACAAACAGTAAGGGCATCAGAAACTTACCACTTCTTCCTCCCGACAATAAACTTCTTTTTCATAAACACCATGTATTTCAAAGGTACCCAAACCAGCAGGGCAGTGGAGGTAACATAGGCAATGGAGGAGGCCACGATCAGCCAGTAGGCAGTACTGCTGTCACCCGGTGGCTGTGCAGATGCTTTGACCATGGCCACAATGACTGCAAATCTCTGCATTACAATAAATAGTGGCACGCACAGACCCGCAAACTGCAGCACTTCACAAAGGGCAAACTTTAATGTACTCCCCGATCCCATCCTGTGGCAGCTCGCAATAAGAGAAGGAAAGGAGGGAGATGGTGAGGCGACCACTGCCCCTCCGAGGGCTGGTCAGGCCTCGGACTGTGGCATTGTCTGCCTCCACTAGCATTTTCCACACATCACAGTCTGAGCTCTCTGCTCAACCAACTGCTTACACTGCACTAGGTATTGTGTTCCCCAGAGTGATGGTGATGTGACAAACCTTTAGTCTAGTTTTATAAAGACAATAAACAGTTAATCAATTCCCAGACCTTGAATGATGTGTTAGTAATGCAACTAAGCCAAAGATTGTATGTCTTTGCAATCTATAAGTGGAGCTGTGACCTATTTAATTGTTTGAGTTGTTAGCTCAGATTCAAGAATCCTAATCAACAAAACCAAAAACAAATTGCTTCTACCACTGATATGCTGCCATCTAGTGACAAAATCATATTGATGGAAAATCAACAGCATTTATTTACCTAAATGCTAATCTTAAGAAAAGTTTTCTCTAACTATTTGAAGATATTGGGGTTTCTCACTTGATAGGTTGGGGCTGTATTGTGATGAGAGTGTTTCTTGCCATTCAGGTATTTTACTCTTGGGAGAGTGTTTCGTATCTGTTTAAAATAAGGTTAATCCACTTTATAATTGGGTTTATGTGTTTAGTTTCTGTATGTTTTGCATAATGTCATTAGGAGAGCCAACTTTAGAATGTGCAGCACTGCATTTTTTTCAAATAGTGCTCCATGTCAGGAAAACAAAACTGATATGCATATATAAAGTAAGCTTTGCTTTCCTATTTTCTTCACACTATGTCAAACATAAGACATATACATTTTTGTTTTTTGTTTTTTACCTACATTGTTTTTGCACATATTTCAAAACAATAATTCTGTCCTGCATCTGCCAATGCATATTTGACCAGTCATGAGAGTGTTCAAAAAGCTCTAAAGAATCATAATAATATTTCAAAAAATGCTTTATAACCAAGATGTGTTTTTTCACATCCACAGGCAGTTTTTTTTTATAAAAAATGCTACATATGAACCAATAAACATTCAGTAAAGATAACTAAGGTCATAGATGATGCCATCCCACAAATGATGCCATCCCAAGAAACTGGGAGACTGTCAGAATTTTTTTAATGCTATTTAAAGATATATGCAATAATAGCCAGAATCAAGGGCTTTGGGACATGGGTGTTAAGATAAGTGACAGTACAGAGTTAAAGGCTAGCATTTATTGGAGCTCAAAAAGGGTATGTTAAGTCCACTTCTCTACTCTGATAACACACAATAGTGTTGTTACAAATGTGCACAAAACCATAGATTTTTCTACAAATTTCTCAAATGCAAACTTTCACAATTGCAGTATTTCCATTAAACAACAAATACAATTAAAACTACATGTGAATACATTTGTTTATGCAATAACTCCGAAAAAAAAAAAAAAAACATGCCTGCAGAGGATGTAAACACATTAGATATAGCATACCGGTATCTATATTTAAGCCATGACTTTAGTGGGAGCCATCGTCCTCCAGCTACTTCCAGGCTTCTTCTTCGTCTTGTTACAAGGCATTAAGGTCCAGCAGCAAATCATGTGGCTGTTGTGGTGTGAAAAACCATGTTCACTACAATGTGTATGAAGACAGATTTTATGGTTTAAGTAAAAAATGCAAGAAAATATTTATTTTCTGAGATATCTCCTTTTAGCATAAATAGCAATGCACATTCCCTAATAGCCACTATGAACCGGCTGTGACTGTAACATCTAAACTCCATTTTACCAGGGCCAGCAAGGAATTTACTAATTTCTTCACTGACAAAAAAACACAAAAGATTAGACTAGCTAGAACCAAAGCTGTGTCCTGCAAGAGCTGATCTTGACAAAAGTTTATAAGCTAAAAAAAAAAAAAAAAAACTTAGAAGAAATCATACTCCCACCATGGTCTTCTTTCTGCGGTTTAGATTTTTTACCCATGACTTTTAAATAAGCTCTGCCTGTTATATCATCTGAGTCAACTAAAATAATAAACACATTATGATTGTCAGGTGTTCTTCTCCAGGACCTAAAACAACTATTTTATACTTGCATTTAAAAAAGCTAATCACAGACAAGTTGCTACTATAGAACTAGATTCCTACAGTATCTTGAACCTCCTCTTCCCTTCAGTAAGATTATTTCAAACAAGCTTGTTTCAAAAGCTAAACACCTTTCTAACAGACCAGCCATTTGGACTTCTTCCGATCAGTCTTTTTTGCTTACTACAGTTAAGAGACTGCCCTTGTTAAGGGGTTAAATGACATCAGATTAAATGCAGACTGAGGAAAAACCAAATGTGCTTGTATTATTGGACCTTAGAGCAGCATTTGACACAGTTTATCACTCAGTGGAAAACTGCCTTTCTCTTTCCATGTTGGACTGGTTTAAATCTTGCTTCAAAGACAGGACCTTCATTGGGTCAGTAGGAAACTTTACATTAGAAGCTACAAAAATGGATGATCTTGGCATTCCCCAAGGATCCCTCTTAGGCCCCCTCCTGTTTCATATCTAAATGCTCCCCCCTACTTAGATCTTTATCAACAACAACAACATAAACTACCGTAACCATACAAACACAAAGCTGCTCATTACAATGTTGCTAGACGACTATGAACCCCTTCAAGAGCTGGGTAAATGCATAGAAGAAATCTCATGGTTGATCCAAAAGGTATAAGTCTCAGTAGTTTGATGCAACGGCAGATATCAAGTTACCAGAAAGGACCAGGAAGATAATAGCTCAATAGAGATTCATATGTTTAGAATGGGCTCATCAATGTCCAGATCTGAATTTACTTTATGATTTGTGATGAGACACAACATGGTTGTTAATATACACTACCCATATGTGAATGGGCTTACACTATTTGGAAAACAACAATAAATAACTGATTGGAAATAATCTCTACATACTGGAAAAGATGAATACAAATACATGCCATGCTTTTTTACATTTAGGGGGAGTGTTGGCCTATGGGTTAGAGCACTGTGCCTATGCTCTAAGAAGGTTGCAAATACCTGGTCGATCCCCACAGCCTTCACTCTGGGTCCCTTTCTTTTTCCAATCATTCTGGAAAAGGGCCATTTCGTTTTAAAAGAATACATTTGCAAGACGTGTTTAGGTCTGATTTAAAGTACATGCAGCGGGGCCAACCGGCAGGCCACGCAGTTGTCCCACAGAGAGAGTGTGTGTGATAGAGAGGGGGTGTCTCTGTGGGTGGATAGATGGATGAATGACCCCACTGCTCCCCACCCCAGCTGTCACCTCCCTTTCTGACTTCCCCACCCTGCCCCCGGTGCCATGGCGTCCAGCGAGGAGGACGGCACGGTGGAGGAGAAGGAAAACAACAACAAGAAGAGAACGAAAAGTGCCCTCATAACAGCATGGCTCACTTTCTACAACATCGCCATGACAGCCGGGTATGTCCCTTTATTCCACCCCCCTCTCTTCCTGCCTATTAATAAGAAAGCCGGATAAGTTTGCCGCTCCCTAAAAAACTGTAAGCGTGTGTTGCTGTTTATAGGACTGAGCCTGTGTGTGTCAGCCTGAAAGTGCCTGTTCAGCTCGAAGGATTTAGCAGCTGCTGGAGTTAGTAGAAAAATATTTTGTGGACAGGGTTGTCAAAGTAGAAGACAGTTTAATAAAAAGCCAGCAGGAAGATCTTTGAATGAAGGGTCAGAAAATGAATGAACAGCGGCAGGTTCGAGGTGACAGGCTGTGGTTGGAGCCGTGTCCAAATAGGGCTGGCTGCATGCTGTCAGCGTCAAGGCCCACTGTGGGTCCAACAGTCGCAGTGATAAGTATAGCTGGACTGAGCTGCTGCTGCTGCTGCTGACACTGGAGCCTAGTCTGGGAAAGCAAAGTGCTCAATGGGCAGATTTTTAGGAACAACACAACATCTGTCTGACTTAAGTAGGCCATGGTGTGTTTATCACAACAAAGAAATAAAAGTAAATCAGAATACTAGGTTATTGGATCAAAATAATCAGATTGTGAAATAATAATAATAAAAAAAGTCTATTATAAATGTTTTTTTTTTTTTATCCAGTCATTTCAGAATTTTTTTAATATGTAATACTGCCTTTCCAACCTCAGATTACAGCAGCATTTACAGTTTAAAAAGGAGGTCAGCAGAGTATATCATCTTTACCTATATTGTTATCACAGTATCATCGTATGCAAGATGTACATCAGAAAGAACTGCCCTGACTGCATTCAGGCTCCACTTCCAGCAATGTATTCGCTTTGCACTTGTGACGTTATTTTAATGACAAAGCATATGTTGGTGAATCTTGTAGAATTGGAAAAATGTACTTATTTTTTTCCCCAATTACTGGACTGACTACTTAAATTTCAATGTCAATGTCTGCTTTAAACCTAGGGCTGGGCGATAAAACAATAAAACAATGAGTCTACCATGATGGAACTTCTTCTTTTTTTTTTTGGATAGTAGCCAATCATAATAAAGGAATACTGTAACAAACCAATAGAAACAGAGCCAGGTCAGGTTAGGTTGACTTGTTTACATACAGCACAACAGTAGCAAAGCGGCCCACGTGTATGTTCGGGCTGCAGCATAAAAAAAATAAAAAATAAAAAAAAAGAGCATTCCTTCTGGAGAGAAACCAACAGAGAAAAGGAGGACATTATTGAAAAGAAGGGCCCAAAAAGTTTGGCAATTGTGGAGGTATTTCGTGTATTTAAAATCAGACGTAAAACAGAGTAGTGTGCACTGTAAATTATACAGAAGGCATATTCCTGGAAATACCACCAATCTTTTTTTACCACCTGAAGCGGTTCCACCCTTTAGAGAAGAGGTCCTCAACAGGGGGTCCACAGAGGTACTGCATGGGGGTCGCGAAAGTTTTGGTTAGTTAGACTTTTTTTTAATATTCCCCCCCCTGCAATTTTTTCCACTAATTGAAATGTCTTTAAATCCACATTTACCTGAATTCAACACACTGTAGTAAACACATAAATGGAGGCAGAAGATGTCTGTCAGTCATTAATGCACACATTCAGAGACACACAGGAGCTCTTTCAACCTGGGCACCGTTTCAATCACAACACCTGTCCCATTAACCAGGAATCAGAATCAGAAATACTTTAATAATCCCAGGGAGAAATTACTTTGGTTTCATTACTCAATCTGTAATAGAGTGACGATATAATAGTTTAATATAACACAACTTCATACAATATATATAATTAGGGGGTCCCCGCTCCTTCTCACCATCAGTTTGGAGGTCCTTGGCCTGGAAAACATTGAAGACCCCTGCTTTAAATGAGAGCTCATTCTACAACAGAGACAACAGCAGCAACAGTCCATACTGTAGAGTCGGCTCTCTCGGTTTTCTACCGTACGATGAAAAAAATGAAGAGACATAGCGACATAACTTGTCTTGCTAAAGACATGCTTCAAGTTATGAGGGATTGAAGCGGTTAATTAAAGTACTCAACCCCGGTTACCAACTCCCTGAGCATAAACATTTCTCTAAGACAGCACTTCCAAAGCTTTATTCAGAGTGCCAAGAGATCGACCTGCAGATAACTTTTTTATTAGCAAAAAAGGATTTAAAAAAGAAAGTTTTTATTTTTATTCTGTTTAATTTGTAAAAATTGTTTAACTATTTAAAAGAAACTATATGAAAGAGTGAGACTCTTTTTTCATAGCATTTTTATTTGATACTGACGGGATTGCTTGTGTCCTTGTTATACTTGGAAGTGTTTAGATTTACATTTTCCTTTGTTTATTGCCTCACAATAAAATATGATAGCATTTTATTTTATGTTGTCTTTGAAAGCTGCTTTAATGTGCACTGATTTTTCACAAGAAGTTTTTTTTATTATTATTATTCTGTTTTATTTCTTATTATTTAAAAAAAAGTCTATACCAGGAAAGAGTCATAGAATTTCCTATTTGTTTCTTGTTTGTTTGCTGAGTTCATTGACTTTGTTTTTTGTATGTGTGTTCCACCTCTGTTATGTTTAACAGAAAAAAAAAATTATATTTAAATCAAACAATTCGATTTGATTTCACATCTCACTAATGAGCTACGGAACATTTAAAGTTTACAAATATGGAGATTTTTTTTTATATCGTGATATATATCAATATCACCTGAAATGAAAAACAATATTGTGATATGTATAAATATGGTCCAGACCTATTTAAACCTAAAACAATTTGTTATTACCTTAGAATACATGTTTGTTTTATTTATTGGAAACACAATTGGTTATGCAGCATACCCATACATTGCATATCATATGAGTTCCCAATATAAACAGCCCTTTTTGCTGCTGTTGCTTTTTTTGTAAATTTCCAAACAATTATGCTTTTCTTTGTGTTGTTAGTTAGATGAAATCTGGATAAGTTACATGGACATTTTAGGGAGTGACATAAAATGTGAATAAATGTGACCCGTAGTGACTTTTACAAAGATACATTTTGAAGCTTAAATTGAAATTGAAATTGTAATCAAAACAAAATTATACACTAAAGCTCTGATATAGGCATATATTTCCCTAAATCTTGAGAACAACTAGTGAAGAATTAAAAATCCTAGAGTTTTTCCCTCCTTGTATTATTTAAAAGTTGTTTTTTAGGTGTGTGTCATATTCTCTAAATAACTTGTTCTGGTTTCTTCATTCATTTTTCATTGGTCCTATTAGAAATAATTAACTACGTATGAAAAATGTTGATGTGCTGAAAATTAATTTACCCAGTCTAAAGTCACAAAGTTGTGGTCTGTTACGCAGATCAGGAATAAAATTTTAACATTACCTCAGTCTCGCTTTTAAGTTCAAAGTTTTGCCAAATCTGTTCACAATTTTCTTTACTGAACTTCCAACCTCATATTTCTACAAAAAACATTTTTTCAACAGAAAGAAAAGAAATCCTACAAAAGAGTTTTGCAGTCA
This sequence comes from Cyprinodon variegatus, assembly GCF_000732505.1. Classification (NCBI taxonomy): domain Eukaryota; kingdom Metazoa; phylum Chordata; class Actinopteri; order Cyprinodontiformes; family Cyprinodontidae; genus Cyprinodon; species Cyprinodon variegatus. The sequence goes on from NW_015150607.1 coordinate 1,261,984, forward strand.
ACTCTATAAAACACTTTACAGTTAATCACACTTTTTGAGTTTCTGTGTTTTTGTAACTCAAAATATAAAGTTGCCCAAAAAACTGTTACAATATTAAACATAAAATTTATGAAAAGTGATATAATGCACTGATATACTCAATAAAATGATATAATTCTACATTTAAGAAGGTGAACTAGGCTCTTATTAACAATGCTACAGTCCATCCATCTTCTCTCGTTTATCTCCGGCAGTCAATAGGCGAGAGGGGGTGTACAAACTGGACAGGTTGCCAATATGTTGCAGGGCAACACAGAGACACACAGAGTCATACATGATTACTCAATTTAGAAAAGCCAATTAAACTAACAGTTATGTTTTTGAACTGAGGGAGGAAGCCGGAGTACCCGGAAAGAACCCAGGCATGCACAAGGAGAACATGCAAACTCCTGGCAGAAAGACCCCGGGCGGGAATCAAAACCAGGACCTAATTACTGCAAGGCAATAGTGCTAGGAACTGTGGAGCCCCAAGTATTACAGTTAAACACACAACCCTTTTCTTATATGGAGGGCCTAGAGAGTCTCTGAAATAGATAACCAGCCATTTCATATTTAAATCATGCAATTTGAAATGCAATTTGAAAAGCATTTTCTAATTACACATTTGAAATTAAATTATTAAGGAGAATTGTAAATTGTATTTATTCATCCATTATTACATACTGGAATTTCAAAATGTATTATCAAATCCTGTTTCTAAATTAAAATTTAAAAACAAAATTTACTAATCTGATTATAAATACCTTTCCTAATCACACATTTAAAAAGGTTATTCCATTTCCATTTTCTGTTGCCCTTCTGGTACCAGAGCACACTGGAAAGCAATTTAACTCTCTCATTGTTGAGACTGACACATCTCGTTAACAAAATGACCAATGGGGGAGCTGGCTACATCTGAGATGCAACTGTGATTGGTTAAAAATTGTTCTAGTGTGCTGAAAACCAGTTTACCTTTAATGTGACCCTTCTGGGGCCACAGTAAAGGTAAATGTCCAAGCAGAATCTTAAACGTCCAAGCAGAATCTAGAAAAACTGATTAATGCATTTATCTTAAGCAGAATTGATAACTGAAACAGAGTTTTCATAGGTTTGCCTTAAAAGTCGATCAGCCAGCTGCAGCTGATCCAAAACGCCACTGTCCGTGTTCTCACTAGAACAAAGAAAGTAGACCACATCAACCCAGTTCTGAAGTTCTAACACTGGCTCCCTGTAGCTTATAGATAATAAACAGACTTTAAAATCCTTCTGTTAGTCTTTAAACTATTGAATGGATCAGCATAACAGATTTGTTGTCAGTGTATCAACCACCCAGACCGCTCAGGTCTTCTAGTCCAAGCCTACTCTGTCCACCCAGAACTAGAACCAAACATGGAGAAGCAGCATTTAGTTCCTATGCTTTATAATCAGATTTATCAATTGTGTTTTTAAAATTTTCTTTTAGCAGTAGGATTTGAAAATACATTTTCAAATTGCACTTTTTAATAATGGATTAATAAATACAATTTATATACAATTATTATTTTATAATTCAATTTAAAATGTGTAATTATAACATACTTTTCAAATTGGATTTCAAATTGCATGATTTAAATATTATATTTGAAATGGCAGGCTTTCTGCCTCCATGTCAGAAAAGGGTTGTGTGGTTTTCATTAAAATATCAATTTAAAATGTAATTAGTCACATCTTATTAAGTTAATTAAGAGAGCCTAGTTTACCTTACAAGAACCATCATTTAAAACCAATGGAAAATGTATTTAGAGTTTTAACTGTAATAATATTTTAAAAAAGTTCATGTTGTTAAGGGTAGCATCAAATTATTTAGTTATACCAGGACATTATTTCACTGCTATTCTTATAACCTTCATGTTTAATATTTCTATAATTTAAGCTTACTTAAGTTCTTTAAGTAGGATGGTGTACCAGCACCTTACTAAAGATCATTGCAAGTCTTTTACTGCAACCACTGGCTAATCATTATAAATGTATCAAAATGTTTTATTTTATTAAGGCACATTTTTATATCACTATGAACTCTACATTATGTAGTTTCATCAGCCAGCAGTACCTACTCACATATTCATAAACTTGACCACAAAATCCAAATACTTTTACAGCTTTTCCTCCCTTTGCTAATCGATTAAACTTTCAGAATCACAAGGTTCCTCAAAGAATTCATCTTTTTTCAGATTTAAACCAGGTAAAACTAAAACTTCTCCACTTGACGAATTCTGAATAGAGCATATTGACTGACAAAAAAAGTTTTTTTTGTTTTGTTTTTTTGGTCTTAAATACAAAATATAGTTTTTCTTTTTCACAATTTTGGCATAATTACTACTCCATGTGGGTTGCTCTGTCAGCTAAAGGAATTATTTAGAGTCTTTATGATCCAGTTAACTATAAATAAATGGCTAATTTAGTTGATGATTATTTCAATAATCGATTAATCACAATTGATTGTTTCAGCCCTAATCTAATTCTTCTTTTATTTTACATTTCATCTTAGACTCTTCCTCTTACCTTTGCACCTTTACTGGTGATAACTGACTCGCTCAGCTTGTTTGAGCTCAACTCTACCTGTTTACTTATTCAGAACATGTGCAATATCCTACCATCACTCATTTCGTCTTTTTTTGGCAAAAGTTTTGATTAATAACAAACACTCTTTCGGTATGCCTAATAAATGAATGTACAGTATACATACATATACATGTGTGTGGTAGTGTGTATTGGCAGTATAAGGTATTAGTCACATCAAGTATGTGAACGTATCACTCCAGGCTCTCATTGTTGAAAACTTGCTTGTCCAGAGCCCACTGTTGCAGGGCTTTAATGTTAATGATGTGTGAAATAGTGTTTACTTGCATACAAGGATTCACGCTCTGGCTGCCAGTCTATCTACCCTTCGGTGTGATTCAAAACCCACTTTAATCATATTACTGCGACCTAATGAGCTTTATTGAGAAAATTAGTGTCTACTCATGGTAAATGTGAACCCAACTTAGTTCAGAATTTTGGATAAACTGTAATTAAATAGCAAATGCAAATAATTATAAATTCCTATTTAGAACTTTTTCTTTTTTGGGGGGCGGGGGTTATACATTTAAATTACAATATACATTATAAAATATATCACCTAATTTTAAGACTACTGCAATAGATGTATGTGATTTTGTTCCTTTCTCTAAATGTATGAAAAAAATCATTTGTTATCATTGCTTGTTCACTCTGGGGTCTAATGCAGCTTTTTTCTAAAAAGATTTATTGTTTTGGCTCTGTTTTTCTGCAGGTGGCTGGTGCTGGCAATCACAATGATGCGCTTTTACATCCAGAAAGGCACACATAAGGGTCTCTATAGAAGTATAGCACGGACCCTCAAGTTTTTCCAGACCTTTGCATTAGTTGAGGTAAGAATTTGTAGTATGAAAAATATATTTACGAGGAAAGAGACAGTTAGCTCTAATTACTACCCTCTGCTTCATTCAGGTCCTACATTGTGCTGTCGGTAAGTGAAGATTGACTTATTTTCTTTTTAATTTTTATTAATCTGAGCCCATATTATGCATTCCAGTTTATGCGCTAGTCTTGAATTTATTTCTTATGGCTCTCCGATAGGAATTGTGAGGACTTCTGTGATTGTGACCGGGGTTCAAGTGTGCTCCAGAATTTACATGGTTTGGTTTATCACTAGTAGCATCAGACAGGTAAATATTACAAGTTCTTTGCAAAGAGAATATCTACAAATTCTATTTTTGTATCTCTGTGTTAGAACCTACATACCACAGTCATGGCTAAACGTTTTTTGCTTTTTTTTTGGTTTTCCATTGTAGAAATGTTTTGTTTTTATAGCGCATATATTATTACCACCAAGCCCACTCCCTTGGTTAACAGACAATATTAGAGATTAGGTCACATTTACTAAGATTAACTTAAAAAAACGTATGGAAGAGCTTTTCATTCTGGACAAATACAGAATACATATGGGCAACTGTTATTCTATTGGTCTGATCTTTAAAGCTTCAGATTAAGAGGTGCAAATCTATGTGCAATTATTTTGTAGTATGTGCAGTAAGTGGTTGTGTTGCAGGTCATCTACAAAGGTAGTTGCACAATTGTTAAGACAAATAAACTGATTTGGTTCCACCCATTGAAATGAGAACATTGTGAGTTCTATAGACAGATTAGGAAGTAGCCATCAAAGAAAAATGTGGGGTTGGAGGTAATAATAATCATTTTAAAAAGACATAGTAGTGATTACACAGTATAAGTAGTGAATAATATTTATAGTGCACCTTGTAACATAATCTCAAAGTGCTACGATCAAAAGTAAAAGAAAATAAAACATAACCACACCTCACGTCATTAAATTTCAAAAACTTTTTAAAGACTAATTTTATTAAACATCCCAAATTAACATTGTAAAAATCTCAGCTAATTAAGGTACTTATGACATCATAAGGGCCAGTTTTTAAACTGAAAGAAAACTTATTTTATTAGCTTAAATATTAAACTGTTCTTAAATATATATATATATATATATATATATATATATATATATATATATATATATATATATATATATATATATATATATATAT
>NW_015150607.1:1266910-1277137 GCF_000732505.1 Cyprinodon variegatus
TCCTTCCTTCCTTCCTTCCTTCCTTCCTTCCTTCCTTCCTTCCTTCCTTCCTTCCTTCCTTCCAAACTCAGTATTGTTGGCAACTCAACCCAACAGTGCTTAAATGTTCATTTATTCTCTATTTCTGAACAGCTGGTCACTGATTTGTGTCATTCAATTATATGAAATGGGAGGATTTTGATAATCTCATTTGCCAGTCAAACTTGGTTTTCTAGAAATAAAAATGTACATCAATTGGAATTAAACTTTTGAATACTTCTTTACAATTACCAGTGAAGCAATCAAGTATTTGCAGCCAGCAAACCTAAAAGATATCTTTAAGCTCAACACTGAACACTATAACGGATTAAACCTGTACATTTTGTTGAAGATCCAGAATGAAGAAAGTGTACTCCTGTTCCTTGTTGTGTGGACGGTGACAGAGATTACCAGATATTCTTACTACACATTCAAACTGCTCCACCACCTGCCGTACTTCATCAAATGGGCCAGGTAGAGACGCTGTCAGTGTGGTCGACTCTAATGATCTATGATTAGAGATAATTAGAGTTGACTTTTTGCAAGCATGGGGGTCTGAATTGGTCATTTTACCTTGTGTGTGTATTAGTAATCAACCACCTCTTAAAAAGGGGTCACGCATGTTTTTTTTAGCATTTTAACAGGGGTTATTTGTCATTTAGAAGAATCTTAGAAGAGATTAATTGCATGTGTTTTAAACATAATTCTGTCACATATTTAAACATTTGCATCCCTAACTGTCACCAGGTAGAACCTATAATGCAGGAAAGCTACCGGTTGCAGTGAGAAGTCATGCTTTCCCTCTGCTGTACGTGAGCACATGATGTGGAGATCTGGCCTCACTGTAGCTCACCTGAAACTGGAGACGTCTGAGGGAACTTCAGACGCTGACATTAGTGTTTTGACACTGATAGTGGTCCAAAGAACTGATCTTACTCACTGAGAAAGCCACCAACCTACCCATTAAATCTTTGCACATTTAATTACATCACAGCCACAGATTTGTATGCATTTTACTAGCGTTTGGGATTGCAGACCAACAGCAAGCAGCATGTAGTTATTTTGTTGGATAATTTTCCTGTTCATATTAACCTCTCATTAAAAATAGTATGTCAGTTAATGCATTCAATAATTTACAAACATTTGCTGATGACCTTCTAGTCCTTGGGGGTTGAAGACCTTGCCACCATGAAAAGCTTTAGCTCACTTCACAGATTCTCAATTGAATAGCAGTTAAAACTGTTTGTTTGGCCAAAACTGTAGAAACTTACTGTAGAAATAAAAGAATAAATTTAACTCAAATCAAGCTGAGGCTCTGGGCTAAAATGTACCTTGACCATAATGGCTGTATTTTCAGATTAAGGTGCTTGAATAGCCAAGCATTTCTATAAATCCGTTGCATGCCAATATCTGTCACACTGTGCTGATTTATTTAGTTAAAATGTTGAAAGCCACAATATTATTTCATTTTACAGTTTGTTTTACATTGTGTCTGTCTCCTGAAAGACACCAAACATACAGCTCACTACAACAGAGAGACATTATTCCTCTCACTGTTTGTTACATCCTTTATGATTCTAACTGCAAGAAGCCTGTTTTATTACCTCTCCCAAGTAGGTTATGTTTTTAGTCGAGATTTTTTGTCTGACTGCCTGTCTTTGTACAGAAGAACTTGAAAAGTTATGATTGAATTCTAATAAGATTTTTACTAAAGGCGCAGCTCAGTCGAATGAATGGTCCATTACATGTTGGTAATGATCCACATCATAATCCGGATGTTTGAATTTTTGAAATGGTTCTTTAACATTATTTGGTGGAACAAGCAGTTCCCTCCTTAAACCAGAGGGAGGCCAGCAGTGACTATTGACAGATTCTTCATTTAAATTCAAAAAAGTCCAGAAGAATTTTACTGAAGACAAAAACACAGGAAAGGTGGGCCAGGCCTTGTTCGCAGTCTCTGCTGTCTCAAATAAGACAGCAGAGTGAATAAAAAAAAGTAAGAGCAGGGCAAACACCAGAGGCTGCAGATACAAGCTGTGCCTTATTTATAATCTTATGAAAAGATTTTAAGGAAATTGCTACCAAAGGTGCACCTCATGCCAAAGTTTTAGCCATAGGTGGAAGTCACAATGTGGGGCAAAATTTACAGCTTTGTGACTCTGTGATCTCCAAGTACTCTTCTAGTTTTATATATCTTTTCGGGGCCAATCCAAGTCTTTGCAACCCATTTGTTCCATCTCTCACCCTGAGAAAAGGTTCTGCTCTCCTCCTCCCTTGTCCACCCACACTCGTCAGATCTTTCTTTAAGCGTGGAAGAGCCAGGCCCCTGGAGGAGGGCTCATGTTCAGCTGCTCCCATTTTTAAGACCTTCTGTTTTGGTCATGGAATGTTCAGTAGACTTTTTTTCTCTCATCCGCAAAGACGCTCCCCTGAGTCCTTGCTAGTAGACCCCACTGATCTCAGACATCCCGGGTCATGCCAAGTTGTACTAGAGTGCACTGAAGTTGGTACATTTGCCTACAAATGTAAATATTGACAGTTCCTCAGGTTTTCTCAAGGTTTTCATTTGAAATTATTTTTTGTTCCTGAACATTGAAACATATTGTGCAACGTGTGTGTGTGTCTGCAAATGATGGAAATGTGGAAGAGAGGATAAATGGCACCACTAAAATAATTACTGCCAGCAGAAAAAGTGTTGATACAACCTAGCTCGAAAGCAATTACAAAGAAAGAGAAGACACAACACCTAAACAACTTAAAGCATTTTTAAAGGAATTATTTTACAAATAAAAATAAACTGTAAGTTGTTAATGTAAATGTAACTATAGGTGTGTGCGGGAACTGTGAGTTAGAAAACGTAAAATGTAAAAAGTAAGGAGTTTATTTTAATTTAATTAATAGACTCAAAGGAAGTAGCACTTTATTGTAAAGTGGAACAAAATTATAAATGTTTTTTTTCCCAGTTAAAATGTGAAAAGTGTGACAAATATTTTCTCTCAGCCTTCAGCGGCCAAAGTTTTACAGTAAAACCTTTGGATGCTGTTGCTGATCTAGACTATTCACTATGTTTCTATCAGCTTTGCTCATGTAGTGACTGATTTATTTTCAGATTTGCCAAATTCATTCATTGTATACCAATTTCACAGTCTTGTTCTCTGTTTAATTTAGCTCTACAGTATCTGGCCTCTAAATATGGCCCTTCCTAGACATAATTATTCTCTTAATCTAATCCACTCCAGTGTAGTTTAGGCGCCACGTTAAGATTTATTGTCCTGCTGAAAAGTAAAGCTCTGCCTAAAACCTCTTATGTTTAGCCTCCAGTTACATTTTCTTTCCAGGATTGCCCCATATTTAGCTCCATGAACTGTATCTGGACATGAACTCCAACATGTTTTTCTGTCCTTGCTAAACAAAAAAAAAAAAAACAAAAAAAAAACGATTAATCATACTGCTGTTACCATATTGTTTTAATTCAGTGTTTAGGAGGATTTGCAATGTCTAAAACAGCCTTTATAAAGGCATTCTGTATAGTTTCAAGTGTGACTAAGTTAAATACTTAACATGCATCCAGTCATAGTGTGGTTATTGTTGTAAACTGTTGTCTGAGGTCATATTACAGTCACAGTCTGATCCTGTAGCATGAGTAGCTATTAAACAGTGCCAAACCAAATCTCTCTACTGCAGCTTCCTGTTAAGCTGCCGGTCAGTCCATGTGTGGCACAAATCATATTTATTACGAACCAAAGCTGATCATCTTATTAGGCTTTCTATATTTGCTAACCTGGCATGTTGATAAGCATTACACCAATAATCAAATCTTGGCTATATTTACCCCCATTGCTGAACGTGTACTGTTGTCTCAGATAACATTTTCTGTCTGAATGCATGCCACAGTGTCTCAGGTCTGAAAGGAGTGTTTACACTCTGTGTTAGTTTGGTTTGTTGGAACTTCACATCAAAGGAGAGACATTTCAGCTCTTCCACACACAAACACAGCATTGTATTGGATCAGATAGAAAAGGTTATAATTTGTGTTGCGCTGATGCCATTTTTTGGCCCCGATACCGATACCCGATACCTGGCTATGCAGTATCGGCCGATACCGATACCATAATAATGTAAAATAATTGCCATCATTGCTTTGTCAAGCTGCTGCCTACCTTTGTGAAACAGGAAACAAATCTAATACAAAGTGAATCCAGTAGAACTTTTTGATAAAAAGTTCTACTGGATAATAAAAATAAAAAGTTTTTATTGCCTACCAGGAGTGGGTGACAATAGTTGAATAAACTTATGGCTCTCAAAATGGTATCAGTGCCCTATTTGTTGGTACTCGCCGATACCGATACCACCATTTTAGGGCAGTATCGGGGCCCCGTCCGATACTGGTATCGGTATCGGTGCAACACTAGTTATAATTGATCAATTTTAGATTTAAACATAATCATTTCTATGTACCTTCAGGACCTGAACCAACTGATTTTAGTATGTATGAACTACAGTTCGCCTGGACCTATTGATTATTTGTTTCTTAATCTGTTTCTGGTTAAACTTAAGTTTAACATCACAAGGCTGTTGACCTGCTTTCAACTTTCAACAGTGTTCTCTGTTTAGCTCTGGATAATCAGCAGCTGGTATCCTTATTGTATTTGTTGTTAAAAGGTGGGATCTATCTAATGCGCGGTTTCTTTTAACATTGACTTGTAAGAGCAAAAAAAAGGTATAACCATATTGATTTGAGTGAATTTAGCAAAGGCAAATTTATGGTGGCTAGCCGATTGGGTCAAGCATCTTTAATTCTGCTTCTGTGGAATTTGCTTGAGCTGCTGAAGGCAGCATCAATCAGAATGGTCCAAAGAAATAAAGTCAGTGAAAAGGGAACCTTGTTATGAGAGACCAAGGATTATTAATGGGCATTGGCTGCATTGCAGTTGGTGGTTATGGCGACACAAACATTGATCCCTGCCCACTGCCCGAAGCACCAGCAAAGAACAAAGGACCATCAGATATGGACCAATGAGTAATTAAACAAGATGGTCTGGAGAATATTTTTTCCTCACTTCAGTCTGATTGCGAGGTGCAATTGTGTCTTTTGCCTAGGAAATACCTGGCACTGGAATAAACTATGGGTGGACAGCAAGCATGTGAGGACAGTAATATGCTTTTCTACAGAAAGTTCTAATTTGGCTATGTCCTCTGGGCAGCCATTGTTGCAAACTGTGAACTGAAGTGTACCGGTAAATGCAATATTTCGTAATAGCTGTAACTACTCTCAGCAGTACCATCCACCATTCCAAAAATAAATAATATATATACCCATGACAGCTTTGAGGAGCACAGCAACAAGTTTAAGGTGTTGACCTTGGCTCCAATTTCTTCTGATCTCAATTTAATGTGCTGAACAAACAAGTCACACCTATTAACTCCCCAAGGCAAAGCTAAAAAGACTTAAATGATCTTCTGCGGACATCCTTAGTACATTTACCATACATCCTCAGGGGACTAGTTGGAAAAACACATTGCTTTGCAGGTTTTGAACATGTTATTCCTGGTCTCTGTAAGTCACAAAGAACAACTACTTCCAGCGTACTCTGATAGGTCAAGTACCTAAAGGTAATTTCAATACAACAGGAGCAGATAACTGGGGACTAGGTTCTCAGCGGCTATAGCATGTCTCCTACAATTTAGTGATCCACCAGAAACCTTAATATATAGCTTTTACAAGCATAGATAAACATTGGCCATTCTCTTTCACTAAACACAGCTGGTCAACCTGTATTTCTAATTCAATAAAGGAAACTGCAAATTTAGTCAACAGGCTGAAAGTTTGGCAACCGTCCCCAACATGACTTCTTTAGTTATGCTCTATCTTTAGTTTGTATTTTTATTTACTCTACAATAACTAGTCTTTTTCTTTTTGCTACCAAATCGGTGCAAACCAGTCATGTTTGACTGTTGTGTCAAATTGGCTTAATTAGATTGAAAGATGAAAACTGCAGTTGAATGTCTAGAGCATTTTGTGATCCCCTAGAGCTACTAAGGTTATTCATATGAATGTCCAATTAGGGTGGCAAAATACTGACTATTATAAACCTAGGAATAACAGCAATAATTATGGAACTGAAAATATTATAGGTTGTTTTCAAGTTGGGGAAATCTATTGTTATAACCTGGAAATTAGCAATAATGCACATGGCCATGTTACCATAGTAGTGTTTAGGCCCCACACTCCCTATATGCAAGTGCTGGTGAAGATTCTCAGTCATCCAGGTCAAATTAAGGACATTTCGCTCCCTATTCAGGAAGCTTTTTCAATTAAAAAAATATGCATGATGCATTCCCTGACTGTATACACAAATGATTTGTACAACACTGAACTATTTTAGTCTTGAAGTTGAGCCCCTGGATGGCATAAAGTAAATATGATTTTACATTTTTTGTTAATATATTACATATATATTGCATATTGATGCTGCAACAAACAAATATTTCAATTACTTTCTATTACTGCTAGTCCATTTTCAGCTTGTTATACGTACCTAAATTCTCTTAGCTTGACCTTTTGTGCAAAGGGGCAGGAGCTTTTTGGCTGTTTTCAGACAACTTAAACATGTTTATCTAATGACAAAATTTAATCCGGTATGCATTTTGGAAAATTTGTATTGACAAATAAAGAAGCATATTTGTGTTGAAGAAATGTAGACCTCATAAGTAATGCATGCATTGCTAGCTGACTTTGATCAAAAAGTTATCATCAGCATGCAAGTGTGTTCCCATCTTCTGTGTGCTTACCTGACTGTGTTTACCTGCTACCTGGATTGAAACTGAAAGTCATTCAGCTTTTTTCTTATTCTGTAGATACAACTTCTTCATCATCTTGTACCCGCTTGGAGTTGTTGGAGAGCTGTTCACCATTTATGCCGCTCTACCATTCGTACGCAGGTCTGGAATGTACTCCATGAGGCTTCCCAACAAATATAATGTGTCGTTCGACTACTACTACTTCCTCATCATCGTCATGCTATCCTACATCCCACGTAAGGAGAAATTTCTTCCTCATGCTCTGCATCCAGTGGTTTGTAAAACGTTATAAAGCATGTGACCTAACTAAAAAATATTCATCCAAAGTTTGTTTGAACTGTTCCAATTCCATCTAAAGTGTTTCTGACTCCTACAGATACAAAGTTGTCTCTTTAGTGTTGTTCTGCCAAAAACTTATAAAGGTTCTAAGACTGTTATTACTGTTAGGAGCCATGTTAAAACAATTATTATTATTAATGAGGGATGTGAAATATACTGAATAATAATAATTGTTATAATAGTACAAGCAATATATCAAGACAGCAACTGAAAACCAATGTTTGGAAGCAATATATGGTAAATTATAAAATTTGAAATCTTATGTAATCACGCTCTGAATGTAGGTAACAAATTTGGCTAGTTGGATGGACTCCAACTGCTGAAAGTAGAGCAGACATTTGATAGTGGAAAAGCAAAAAAAGTAGTCACAAAAATGTTGGGTAGTAAAAAAAAACAATTACATGTTCACCATGCAACTCATGCTTTGTCTCTGGATATTTTGGAGCTGCCATAGTTAAAACCCCTCTTCGACATTGTGTGTCAAGAGAAGGGTCCAGAGATTGTTAGACAAGGGTGATGGTGCCCCTTCAAAAGAAGGGAGACCAGACTGTGTGCTCCAAATACAGTGAGGATCACACTCCTCAGCTTCCCTGGGGAGGTCTTTTGAGGTCAGGGTCCTGGAAAGTCCAGCACATTGTCAAATTTTCACTTCAGGAGGAGCAGCGTGGTTTTTGTTACAGCTGTAGAATACTAGGCCAGATCTATACCCTTTAACAGGGTGCTTTAAAGTACATGGGCGTTTGCCCAACTGGTTCACATAAGTTGGGCAAACAAACAAATTCTGTCCTTTTGCTCGTTTTTTTAAAGAGAGAAAGAGGGTATTCTCATTAAAATCTGTGCATGCTTTGATGTCATACACATCACTGCGTTACACTGGTGCAAAACATTTCTGTATCAAGGCTAATACATCCGCTGTCTTACTGCTGTCTACCTTTTGATTTCGCAAATCTGAAGACAATTCTTGTGGATTGCAATGTAAAAGTGCGGGAGGGGTCTGGTTTTGGGACCTGCAGATTTTTCTCTTTTTGACAATCACATGGTTCTGCTGGCTTCTTTGAGCCAAAATCTACTGAATGCGCTAAAACAGCTTCACGATTGAGCGTTTAGGCACCTGCACCTTGACTAGCCAGGAGCAGCTCGGAGCAAAACTGGTGCTCCTCCATACTGAGAGAAGTCAGCTGAGTTGGCTAAGACATTGTCTCTGAATTCACCCTAGATTGGTGTGACTCCCACACTAATACAGACAGTGCACTGGTCTGCTATGGTGAAGAGGGAGCTGGAGAAACTTTCCATTTACCGGTTGGTCTAAGTTTCTTTCCTCAACTATGTTCATGGTATCTGCATTATTTCCAGAGGAATGAAATCCCAGTTACAAACGGAAAATAATGAGCATCCTTGTCAGGGTGGCTGGGCACTCCCTTAGAGACAGGATGAGTAGTTTGACAATCCGGGAGAAGCTTGGAGTAGAGTCGCTCCTCTTCCATATCAAGTCAAATGATGCTGGAGGGACGAGTTCTCTGAGCTGGCCCTAGAACATCTCAGGCTTCCCCAAAGCAGCAGGAAGAGGTGTCTGGGGAAAGGGATGTCTTTGCATCTCTACTGAGACTACCGTCACCCCAGCGACCCAGATAAGTAGAAGAAAACGCATATGAGACTTCTTAAATGCCTCCTGAGAGTGATGTTTCAGGCCTGTCTGAAGGGGCAGCCCAAGACTTAATGTAGAGTCTACATCACTTGACTAGTCTTGCAATATCTCAGTTTTCCCCAGAGAAGGAGGTTTCTGGGGAGTCAAAGGGCAAAGTGTGGGCATCTTTGCTGAGTCTGCTGGCCTTGTGACCCTTCTGTTAGTCTTTCCTTCCTTCCCTTAGTCTTCCTCAACTTTGTTCTTTCTGTTTTCAGCCATTCAGTTTATCTCTGAATATATTCTTTTATTAAGCCACACCCCAATCAGCAGCCTGTCTATACACCACATGAAGCACAAGGCAATGAGAGCACAGAACAGCAAGACAGCACCCCCCTTAGACAGGATGGACCAGCTACACTCAAAATAAAATAAAGACTCAAGGCATTACCATAACTTAGCTCTATGTGATATAGACTTGATTAAAACCAGGCATAGATATTTACAGACCTTGAACTCTATACATTTTCATGTTAAAGCCAGAAACATTTATGTGTTCACTTGCCCGTTAATGTGACAGACCAAAAAAATGTATCTTGCACAGATACAAGTTTAGAAGTTTGCCTATGTGATAGGCCAATAAAAAGTAGTCCAAATTTACAAAGTGAAAGAAAATGTAATTCCATCTTTTTATTTTAAAGGAATCTGAAAATATACCTATTTTATTTAAGACCGTTGCTTTTATTTCTCCAAAGCCCGTAAAGTATTTAGAGCAACCAATTGCCTTTGGATGTTTACCAATTGGTAAATAATCTACAATCAAATGGAAAGTCTTCTGTCCAAGTTTATAAGACACTTATTTCAGTGTGCAGCAGTTTCTATGGCAGAATAGCTGAAAAAGAAAACGATCTATTTGTTGCAATACCCCTGTCAAGGGCAAGACCTTACTGTAACTTTATTTGATTGTCGCAGTGGGAGCGCTCCAGAAACAATTGTCTGCTAACTGCACTATGCTAAGGTAATCATGTAAAGAAAAGCACAAAAGAGGGTGCTTTAAAGGAAAGTAAAACTTCAAGTCACTGCTGCTTCAGGTGTACAAAGGGTTATTTTCATGGAAATATTGGCAATTATAAAAACTTCCTTTCCTAACAGTGTAACAGGACCAGGTTGCAAACAACTCATCAGAATCAGAATCGGGTTTATTGCCATTGTTAGTGAAGGAGTTCACAGCTAGGAATTTTTTATGGTACAATCGTGCAACATGAAACATATAATATGAAATAGGTAAATAAAATTATAAAAATCTCTAAAAACACTGGGGTATAAGGCATGCAAAAAATATACTAATATATACACTTAGGATAAAAATATGGATAAATAAAAAAATATATAAAAAGTATAAAAAGTAAAAAGTACAAGGTAGTGCAAATAGAGCAGTGTGCAATACA
>NW_015150607.1:1277753-1288509 GCF_000732505.1 Cyprinodon variegatus
TGTTGCTGCTGCACCAGGACACCAGCCGGTCCACCTCCCTCCTGTAGGCAGACTCATCACCGTCCGAGATGAGCCCGATGAGGGTGGTGTCGTCCGCAAACTTGATCAGTTTCATGGACTGATGGTTGGATGTGCAGCAGTTGGTGTACAGGGAGAAAAGCCAGGGGGAAAGGACACAGCCCTGGGGGGATCCGGTGTTGATGGTCCGTGTGTCCGAGACAGTTGTTCCCAGCCGCACGTGCTGTCTCCGGTCCGTCAGGAAGTCAGTAATCCACCTGCAGAGGGAGCTGGGCACGTTGAGCTGGTACAGCTTGTCCTGGAGCAGACCCGGGAGGATGGAGTTGAAGGCAGAGCTGAAGTCCACGAACAGGATCCTGGCGTAGGTTCCTGGGGAGTCCAGATGCTGCAGGAGTAGGAGTTATAGTGGTATAATGTATTGTTTTCCAAAATTATGCTCAAAGTGTTTCACCTAAATGATATGTCATACTAGATGATAATGTGGTGTATCACAGAAATAAATGTGGATAAAAGATGTCACTCAAGAAGTTGATCTTACCAAGCAAGTTTATCAAGAAGTACATTTACCACATGTATAATTGTTGCTCTAAGTTTCTGGCAAAACATCCTGTCTCTTTGTAAGGGATTCTTGATTTGCTTTAGCATCACAAGCTTTATAGATACTTAAAAGAACGTTTGAGTTTTTTTTTTCTTTGAAATATGAAAATCAAAGGTGGAGACAGTGGTTGGTATTTTTATTCAGCCCAAAAAATATTGAAAAGTTGGTCTTTGTGCATCTGCATGGTAACTAATTTGAGGAAAATGGCCCAAAGTGTGTAAGGTTGGGAGGAAAGCATCTGCCATTATCAATTTTCAAGTCTTGACAAATCTCACCAACTAGAGGCCTGGGCCACTATAACAGATAAAAAGATGGAAAGTTCATCATCTGACCAGGGTGTCTTCTTTCTTGTGTTTGCTGTGTGCTTTCATGGCTTTTGGAAAACAGTACTTCTTTGTCTTCTCTTTGTCTTGCCACTTCCATACATGCCTGATTTGTTACATGCAAGATTAACAGTTATCCTGTTGCAATTCTACCACCTAAACTGAGGATCTCTGCAGCTCTTTCAGACTGGCTACTTCTTTGATTATTCTCTTAATGCTGACTTTCTGTTCAGGAGAACAGTTATGTCTAGGTAGGGTTTGGTTACATATTCTTTGACATTGTTTAGAAGTATTATTCAAAAGGGGTAAGTACAAATGTACCCCCCCTTCCTTCAGTGAGCAGTGGTAACAATCATCTTCTCTACTGTATTAATTTTCCTTAGTTTATGCCTCTTCCCTTTTTCAGTCTTTCCTCAGCTCTACTTGCATATGCTGCGGCAGAGAAGGAGGGTGCTCCATGGTGAAGTAATAGTGGAGAAGGATGACTAGACGTGCGCCACCTCGTCCATTTAAGCCAGCCTGCCTGCACATCACCCTGACAAAACGTCCGTTCCACCCACTCACCAGTGACACCCCTCACCTTTTTATTTTGGCCGTTGGCATTCTTATCTGCCTGGGACCCGCAGAACAGCTGAGGACCTCCCTGCTAACCAGCGATGATGATGAAAACTGGGATACATTTCTGTCTGATATATGATTTGGTAAGATGTTTACAGTTCTGGAGTTACACCACAGCACTAAGATATCTGGATCCCCTTATTCAACCACTGGCTTTACACCATCTCATTGCACCGAAGAATAACTGAGCCACATCACTGGTTCGTGACATGAAAAATGAGAAGAAACGTGGAAGGAAGATTGTACGTTGTGTGCTCTGAATTGTCCCTCAGCCCTACAATTTGGTGGATTTGAAAAGTGATGCGACAGCACAGATCACGGTACAAAAGGTTCAATCATACCTCAACAATAAATCTACATTTAGACAAATGTGCTGCTGCTTTTGTGTATATTTGTTTTACCTTTTGTTTAAACTATGCAATGTAAAATCTTAATCCACAGCGTCTCAGAGCAAGCACAGCTCCGACTTAATTCTGTCTGTTTGGCTCAGCTAGTGCTTTCTTTTAATATTCTGATGTTTACTATCCTAAAGAGATTTTCTTGGAGTCTTTGCAGAAATTAGTGTGTAAATCAGCATTTTTAGGTTTTTGTCAGCCATCATTCTGCGTCTCATTTTGTGTTAGGTAGTTGGCCAGGATCGTAATTAAAGGTGCTATTATTAAGATCTTTTCAATCTTCTGTGCAGCTGAAAAAGTGACTGTGATTGGAGTTGACCTAAAACAGGAAAGCAGGATTTGAAATGACTTGAGAGGAAGTGTCAATGATCTGAATGGACTGTGGTTAATCAAAGAGAATCAGTTTTGCTTATCATCTTGGTTAAAAGAAAAGTGAAAGAATATAAACCAAATGTTAAATTCAGCAGAAGGACATAAAAAAAATGTGAAACTACCTTTTTGTGAAAAATAAACTAAATTCTTCAACAGCGAGGAGTTTTTGTGATGAACTTCACTCGATGTAAAAATCAAACAACTCTTCAAAGTTTGATGGATTTATTGGAGATTTTTCCTTCAATGTTTGTAATTTAAACCTGAGTGCAGAAAAAAGTACATTTTCTACAAGTTGGAAAGCTCAGTGAATGTTTATTATATTCAAGACTCCTAAAGATACACCAATCTATGAGCCAGAGACAATAATCTGTTTTGTTTTGTTTTCAATTTATGATCGGCTGTGAGAAATATTCTAGAAAGGATTTCCCCCTTAATCTTTAATCACATTTAAACTAAGACCATCAACCTGTTTTGGTTTGTAAAGACATCATTCAAAAAAGCATGTACAGGTTGATCTCAGTACATCTTAATTGCATTTCAGTCATTAAATATATCAATACTTCATTAGAGACAGAATGATATATTTTTTAAGCATTTAGTTTTGCTGTTTAATTTCAGATTATGGTTTACAGCTAACAAAGATTTCAATAGAGAAAGAATACATTAAAGTCCAAACAGTCACATGGAAGACAGCTGTGCTGCAGACGTCTGGTTCTTCATCTGGAGTTTAAGTAGAAAAGGTTTCTGATCACATATATCCCATCATTCTGTACTAGTGGAAAGGTTATTAAAAAGAACAAAACTGATAGAAAGAGATGTGCAAGCAAGGATAAGCATAGACGGCAAGAGGAGGCTTAAAACAAAGCAAAAAACTCTGAGGGAGATTTCATGCTTCAAAAGCAACCAAACACAGACTATAACTGTGTAAAAAAAACACTCTTGAACCATAAAAAAACCATCAGAACCACCTTACCTGGATAAATAGAGGAGAAAAAAAACATCATGTCTGCTGGTGTTGGTTAGCTGTGTTTTCATCAGGTGCAAAGTCAGCGCAGTTGTTAATAGGGAAACTCCATGCTTCCCTTTGCTGTAAGCCATTAAGGAGAATCACTTTTCCAGAGGGACTTGATCCCCTGAGATATATTTGGAATATCCCAAAGAGGAAGAGATGACATCAAGGCCAACAATGCAGAGGAGCTAAAGCTACCTGTGCCTTCTTAACACTTCGGCAGAGCAGAGCTACAGGTTGTCTAAATACATCTATTGATGTAACATTGCATGCAACAGAGCCATGCTGAAGTACTTAGTGCAAAATTGTACAGAACAGAAACATATGGTCATGACTTCTTAATAAAAGGATTTTTGATGTTTTGTGAGTTACAGCTCATGATTAGTTGTAAACCATTAAGAATAATAGAATGAAATGCTTAAAATAAACCACTTTTTCATCAGTGAAGCTGTATAAGGTTTATCTCCTTTTCCTCAAAATACTAAAACTAAGTTTTATGTAATATTCTCTAATTTATTGGGCTGCATCATTAACGTCATGCTCTTTATCTGATTCAGATTTGGCAACGATGCATGGAGTCGTAAATTAGAATATTCTTGCAAATCTTACCTAAAAATCGAAACCATTACCTCTATTAAAGAGCCTAGAACTTTTATTTTCTCATTTAGGTGTTCTAGCCCTTAGAAATAAAATCTCCAGGTCAGACCCTAAATCGGTGTTGGACAGAAAAAGCCTGATTCGTGCAAAAAAAAAAAAATCTATTTGATTATAACATTTTCCTAAAATGACATGTACCTTTATTATATTTATGTTTTAGTGAAATTGTACATAAACATTCACGAGGTTAGATAAACGTTTCAGTGAAGATAGCATATCTGCTGCAGACTTTTTGTGCATCCTTTTGCACGTTGTAATCTGAAATATACAGAAATACAGTCCTTTTGACCTTTATAGCCCCTATACTTCCTTACAAAACTTGGCTAATGAAACTAACAGATGTGTAGTTGTACAGGTATATAAAATGTTGTATATAAAAAAAAAAGAACAGCAACGGATTTTAACAGTTTGTCCTCCGTTTGGATGTCGGGCTGTATTGCACTTGCTGGTAATGATGCTTTGACTTCACTTTGGAGGACTCTGTTTCAGAAATCTGTTTTCTGCTGGAGCCCCTGGTCTCCACTTGAATTGTCTCTGACTTCTCAAAGTCTGTTTTCTCTCAGTCCAGACTGTCCACCCTGGTAGTCCATCAGTCATGGACAAAGTAAAGCTGCTCACTTGGGTTCTTGATTCAATGCCCTGCTAAGATCTTGCTGTAAAAAACAAATAAAAAACAAGTATAACATTTCAAATGACTTCAAAATACAAGTTCAAGTGAAAATAAATGATTCAGTCCTGAAAGTAGACTTACAGGTCTCCAGTTTCTTCTCACAGATAAAGTGAATGGAATCTTCACAGAAGAAATCGTTCCACAGGCCTTCATGGATGAGGCCTGCGCAGTCTTCCCCTGACTGATGCTGGTGGCCCCAGTTGTCTGGCTGTCCGGGCTTCCACTTCCTGCAGGCAGACAACAGGGGGCAATCACACATTACATTCACAATCAAAACTGCTCTAAATATTTACAGTTTCTTGATTATAAAAGCAAAGAGTTAAAATATTATGGCTGTTTAAAACTTTTGCAGATCACTGTATATGGAATGAAATTAAAGCAGAAGATAATTTCTTTATCAAAGTCAGAAGAATTAAACATGTTTTGATATGAATGAAAACACTTTTATTCAAAACACTTTTGGAAACATTTATGCTAAAAACAGTTTATCAATCAAGAAAATATATTTTTACAAACAGAAAAAAACCCTCTTATTGATGACTTAACACTGACGTGAAAGTGGGAACCGTGCCGTCCTCCCAGCGCCACACATTCTCCTCCTCTCTGTCCGTCAAACCCATCCAGAAGTACCCTTTATGGACTATTTGCCTCTCCAGCCATTTCTGCAATAGAAAAAAAAACATCCTTAGGTTGAAATCATTTAAAACAATCAGGAACATTTAATGTAATTACATCTCATCACCTGTTCTTCTTCATCACTGATGATCAGCAAGGTTGCTGATTTTGATTCACAGTTTGTCTTCGAATCATTAAAACTGTGCATGACTTTAGAGAAAAAGTAGCACTTGTTTTTGTAGTTTAACCAACCAAGAGGGCAACCTGCAAAACATAAAAAAAAAAAAAAATTGGTTGAGATAATGAACTCGTTTGTTTTTTTTCTGATCAGTAATAATGTTTTTATTTTGCCACTAATGATAAACAGCATAAAAACATTTTTAATTTATCTGTGCAACTGCTAAGAGTATTTTTTTCACCAATGTCATTCAATTAAGTTTATTTATAGAAGGTCCATTTTAAACAAAAATGTAAATTGTGAACTATTTAAATAACAGATTCCATTTTTATAAAGTGGGGGTTGGCACTTTAAAGTCCAGGGTCGGTATCATCAACTTTTAATAATGTACTTGAATCAAGTGTTTCAATAATAAAGAAGATTCAGGACTGCATCCTAAGGAGGTAAATCAGCCATTTGTATCAGGCATGTTGGACCAAGGAAGCCTCTAGAATTTGCAGGATACTGACCCTATAGAGCTGAAATTGCCCACCCCTGATAAAAAAGAAATATAAGTATGTTATAAATGCTCTAAACATAAGCAAACATTACTGAAAAGGCAGGAACTTGCACATGATTTGAGTAGGTAAGCAAATCAATCTGTCAGTGGAATAAGACTTTTGCCCATGACATAAGAAAAACAAAAACCTCTACATTATTTTATTTCAAGTGGAGTTTACATAATTATCTTATTTTAGACCAACATACTTATTCTATTGGAAGATCAGTTTGCTTACCTGCTCAAATGAAGGACAAATACACTCATTTAAATGTTTTTCTTTTTTATTCTATATAAATTTTATTTCAATATAAATACATACAATCCAACTTCCTTTCAATTACAAAACAATGCATTTCAATTCCATCGATCGTATTAAAGGCATAGTGAAAGATTTTTGCCAATTTTTGAAAAGACATGCCCTCTCAGCTTTAAAAAAAAAATGCAAATGCAAAACTCCCTACCTGCTCCCGAGAAGGAATGCCTATTAAAGGTGTGCGAGTGCATGTATGAGCCCATTTCTCCTCGTGCATGCTCCGTTTAAAATGTGCTTTTCTCATAGCTCATACAAGCTTACTGTTCGCCCTAACCCCTAGATCCCTCAATCACTATATAGAACGGGGATTATATAGTGGACTTTATAGTGAACTCAGTTAACTGAGCATTCAGACAGACGAACACTACTTTTAACTCCCTGATCATGGTCATGTAAACTCCTCCTCCACTGCACATTGCCTGCGCCGTCTTTGTTATTAGTCGCCGCTGTTTGGTAGCGACAGCGGGGAGCTGTGACAGTAAATCCCATGATGCTTTGTAAGGAGAGCTCCCAACGCAAAGCATTCCGGGATATATCTGCCCCTTATGAGGCCTTTCTTTTCTTCTCATACACTTCGTAAACACTTTTTCTCTTACGACCCTCGGCCATTTTCAAAGAACTGCAGTGAGAAAGCCTTTCAGGTGTACAGTATACGTAGGCAAGCGCGGAAAAGGATAGCTAACTGGAAGAGCACTTAGGACTGCCTTACGTAAGCATATCACCAGAATAATTGACAATTAGGAGGACCACTTATTTTGATTATCCACCTGGAAAAAGAAAATCCACCACTATACCTTTAATCGGCAAAATGTTTTTGTTTTTTTGCCGGAAGACTTTATAAAGCAGCTTAATTTCAGGCAATCCCTTGTCATGAAGGAGCATGTGCTATCGGTGGACGGTTAACTGTTCTGCATTGTTAACTTTTGCATAAAAAGCTTCTCATCAGTCAATAAAGGAGTCGGTTTTACCTGGAGCTGACAAAGCTGGAGAAACTGCCTCATCCTGTTGTAAGACTGGGGAAAAAGAAAGTGCTGGACTCTGGGATGCTGGTAGGCCTGGTGGTCCTGCAGGCCCTGGAGCCCCAACTGGCCCAGGAAGTCCCCTGGGACCTTGTTCCCCAGCTGGTCCAATTGGTCCACGGATTCCTGGCGGGCCCTGTGGTCCAGGCACACCAGGCTGACCATCTCTTCCTGGTAGACCGGCAGGCCCCGGCTCTCCCTTTGCTCCCGGAGGTCCAGCTCTGCCCCCTGACCCTCGAGAGCCTTTAGGTCCAGGGCTCCCTGGTAAACCAGGGAGGCCTCTTAAACCTGGGAGACCTGGAGGTCCCGGTGAACCCTGCTCTCCTCTAGGTCCTCTCATTCCTGTGGGTCCTTTCATTCCTTTCTCTCCCTTTGATCCTGTCTGACCAGGTGGTCCTGGAGGTCCTCTGTCCCCTGTTGGTCCTCTCGGACCAGGTGGGCCTTAAAATTTAAAGAGTTAATTACAATTTTTGAGAAAATTCGACAGTAGTTAAAATATTTATGTTAATAATCATTATTTACATATATTATTGAAAGTAAATTGTTTCATTAACCACCTGATTACTCACCCTGTAAAATAGTGAAGTTTGTTATCAGCTGTGAGTGTTTGGTGTCCACCAGCTTCATCTCCTCCATGACAATAGAGAGACTGGTGACCTCCTTGTCCAAACGAGCTGCTAGGTCCTGCTGCTGTAACTTCAGGCTGGATGTATCCGTCCTCACATCCGTCACACTGTTGTTGAGGTTCTGCAGGACATCTGAGTGACGGCCGAGGGTCTCGGAACAGCTGCGTAAGTCATTGAGGTTTAGGTTTATGGCTCCCAGAAGTTGTGTGGTGAAGCTCAGGTTGCCAGACACACGATCCGTATTTTCCTCCAACTCGTCCACTTGCATCTCCATCCGGTCAAACTTTGTGGAGGTGACGTTGCTAAAGTCTCTTTGCTGGTCCATGATCTGCCTTAGCGTCTGGTCATGAGCCTCAGCCAAGCTGCTGGTGTTCTGCAGCTGGTTGGTCATAAAGGCGAGCTGTGTCTCCACATCCTCCAGGCTTTCATTGTTGGCTTTAGCCAGAACTAAGGTATTGCTGGCTAAAACTTGCAGATTTTCCATTTTTCCACGAAGCCATTCTCCATCAGAACTTGTCTGACGTGACATCTGCTCCAAGTTCTGATAGTCACTGCGCATTTTGTGTATTGCCTGGCTGGTTTCATCAACCGACCGCTGCAGGGCTGCAATAAGGCCTCTCTGCTGGGCTTGAGTAAAGTTCAGATTGCTGATACTGAGCAGTGCCTGGTTTTGTAGTTTCACTTGCTGCTGGAGCTCCCTCTGCAGTCTAGCTGTGTCCCCCTTCAGACTGTCAATGATGCTTCCATAAGACTGCAGGGTGCCGTTTACTGAGCGCAGGGTGGCTGTGTTGCTATTGAGCAGTCCCTGAATGGTGCCCTGGCTGCTCTGAATCTCTGAACCGATGCCCTGCAGCTGATTCAACTTGACTTGATCGGTGTGGACGTGTTCCTGCACCACAGTCAGCTGCTTCTGCAGAGCCCAGATGTTGCTCTTGAAAGCCTGGATCTCTGTGGTGGTATTCTCTGACTTCTCTTCCGTTTGATCATCTATAAATGTACATTTGGACATACAATTGCAGAAATCTCTATTTGTCTCATTTTTGTATGTTCATGTAATCTCCAAGAAAAACATACCAAGTTTTTTTAGATTTGTCTCAACCGCAATTATCTTTCCTCCATAGTTGGCAATACCTTCAGACACACTGTCGACTCTTTGCACCACTGCAAGGAAAAAGAAGTGGAAACACAAAGGTTGGTGTTGCAATCTTATAAGGAATAGTTTTAAACAGACTAAAAAAGGCCTCCAGCTAAAGACATCACTGTATAAAAGAGCTCAGAGAAGGAGCCAATGAAAATATCTCCTTTATTCCCCTGCATTTCTCGTAGTCATGTAATAAAGGTAGACTTTGTTAAGGTAAGTCCTTGGATTAGATAAAAAAAAAATAAGACAAGATGCAAGTACATGGAGTAAGGAATCATGCAAGATATGTAAGTGTTAAATAAGTCAGAGGAAAAAACGATTCACCAATAACACTGGGTGGTCAGTGAGCTTGAATGAGGCTGGAGCTGCATGGAGCTACACAGGCCAGGGCCCTGGGGGAAAGGGACTGACATGGGGGATGGGGGGGGATCCTTCAGTAAATGGATGGATCAAAGAAAACACTGTAGACAGACACTGTTGCGGGGAGGCTCTTCGCGCCCCCACAGGCGACACCGTCGTTCATTTCCTCTGGAATGTGTCTGGGATTCCAGGAAGGCAGCCCACTTCCACCACCAGTCACTCCAGGGGGACACTTCCTCCAACTGGGAACAGTATGGGTTACTCTACTGGGAGACTGTTTACCGCAGGAGCTAAGAGGGTACTTTTTACCAAAAAGATTTGACTTAATGATGCTAATCTATGCATAACTCCTGGGATCAGTATGGATCAGAATAATTTGAGGTGCAATAGACAATAACGTTTTCCGGAAGTGCGTGGGGTTGATTTTTTTTTTTTTTTAAAGAGCCAAGACTGTTCCTTAAACTTGGCTTCTTTGAAAATTCCTTAGTTAATATTTAGAAACTCCTTAATTTATTGTTACATAAAACAAATCATTGATCTTGCCTGGTGCTTTATCATAACGCTAACATATACTGTACAGATGAATTTCTTCCTAAACTGCCTTTCTTCAGATTACAAATAGGCATCTAAACAGTCGAAACGCCCACATTAAAGTGTTAGTGTTATAACGCAAATAAGATAAATGGATTAAGATAAATAGTTCAGAAAATGTATTCAGTCTTAATTGTTACACCTATGCTTCTCATTTTAGCTAAAAAACAGGGCCTAAGTTGATAGGTAAGTGCAAACTTGAACTGGTACCCTGTTAATTGTACTTTTTAAAATTCCATAATCTATTCATTTTGTGCACAAAGTCAACCAGAATTAATCTAATTCTATCCTTTGGTATCAGGATTTTACTGGCATTTATTTATTAGCATCCTTTAGGCATAGCTTTCAAAATGTTTGCAAAGGTCAAATACAATATATGTTATACAAAGATGTTAGTCAGGAGAAGAATAAAAATAAACTACATCTACATATTTCAGTACATATTTTTGTATCTTTGCAAGGAGAAAATGAAAAGCACCTCAGGGTGAGCGCTTTTTTCCCCCTTGTTTTGTTATAATTTAGTTTTTAAAATTGACAGACTAGATTTAAGCAAATTCTTTTCTTCCAGGGAAAAAATACATCTCTAGCAGAAATACATCTCATGCATGCAGAAAACTGTTAATTTGATTTGATTAAAACAAACCCTTGGACTATATCTTCAAGTATGTCAGATTTAAAAAGCAAACATCCATCCATCCATCCATCCATCCAT
>NW_015150607.1:1288519-1297615 GCF_000732505.1 Cyprinodon variegatus
CCATCCATCCATCCATCCATCCATCCATCCATCCATCCATCCATCCATCCATCGTAGGGCTGATATAGAACTTTGCCCACAAACACTAACACCATGCCAATCCGACTTATTGTATTAGCCTAAAGGAAAATTTAATTATAGGATTTTATTTAACAAGGTTTTAAAGATGTTGATACCTGAGGGCAGGAAGGATATTCTGCAGCTCTATTTCTGGCACTGGGTCTAGGGAAGCCTTTGACTGAAGACACTATTTTTGTTTAATAGTCCTCTGAAGAAGACACTCAGCTGCCGTTTCTCAATATGTGTACTTGTGCGTTCTCATGTGCTTGTGTACTCATAAAACGTCATCAGCCTCGACCCTAGTACCGTTCCAATTCACAAGAACAGCAGACCGGGAACGGACAAAGTCCCAGGATGTTGTTCTCGCCCCTCCCTATTTACTGAGTATGCATCAGAGCAGACCTGTCCGTTCTTGAGATTAACAGCCGTCCCAGCATGCACTGCGGCAGCTGCAGCTTCCAATGGTGTGCTCACAGAGCTCAGAGTATTAAGTTAAAAGTTCTCCTTTTTGTTACCATTGTTCAAATAAAGTACGTTTTAAGATCATTTGAGGCAAGAACATTATACTTTTAAGCGTCAGTTTATGGCCAATTTACTGATTTAATGCATAATAAAATAAAATAAAAAATTCGAAGTTGAGAGGACCGTGGCAACCAGCGAACCTCCGAGGTTAAATTCAGCCTGGTCTAATCTTAGCCCGTCTGCAGCAGCACTCTCTCGGCCTAGCCATGTGTGAAGGACCGCTGGCTATGATGCCGATTTTTTGGTTTTATTGGGCAAAATGTTAATTTGATTTGTGTTTATTTGGCTGTGTTATTATTCCCCCACTAAATGAAAAAAGTCAGAATTTATTATTATCTATTATTAGCCCCACACAAACCAAGCATGTGGTGACGTCACGAGTACGCTTCCGTTCCAGTTGACCCATATCTGTGCTGCGTGCTCCAGTTCACCCCAAGTCCACACTTTCCTGTGTTATTCTCAAGAGCATACTTGGCATGGACACAAGTACGTACTCGCGTTCTTGTGAATTGAGAAATGGCCAGGGTTTTCCCTAATGTTCTTCATTTTATGCGGACTACCTATTTGTGAAATCATCTCTGACGGTTCTAGAGAAGTATATCAGTTTCTGTAAGTCATTTGCTCTGATGCTGTTACCCTACCAGGTGATGGAAGAAGAGATCTTATAGAAGATTCGCAACACCTTCCTGCAAATTGTGAAGGACCTGTGCTTGCTTAAGAACAACAATCTGCTCTGTCTGTTCTTGTAAAAGGCTTCACAGTCTCCAGTCTAGTTTGTTGACCAGGTGAACACCAAGGGTATTTACACTACTCAACCACCTCCACTTCTTCTCCCATGATGGTAAAGGCATTCAACTAGTTCCTGTTTCTCCTTATATCAAAAATACTCTGCCTATTTTTTGTTCACATGTAGGATCAGGTGTTTATTTCCACAACACAAAGTGGTTAACCATCTCTCTGTGCTCAGCTTCTTGTCCCTCCCTAATGCATCCAATGACTGGAGAGACGACTGACAGAAGTCTGTGTTGTATTGGAAGTCAGAGATGTACAGGGCCACCATACCCACTATATATTGGCCTCATGACATGGGGTAACTGTTGATCAGATCAAACTGTGATTTTGTAAAGGTGGATGAAATTCCGAAATCTTCTCCATACCAGTCTAGTTTAATTCAAACCCTTAGACTTCTTTCATAGACAGCTGATGATGAAGAAGAAAAAAAACGTCTTTCAGGGGACTTGCAATAACTCCAGGTATTGCCTTTCCTTTCAGGAAGAGGGAGATTCATCAAGAGTTTGAACAGAAATAAAGCCTCTGTTTCCTCAGGTCACAAGACGAGCCCTTGGAATTTCCAAAAGCAACAGAGCTTCTGATACCAACAGTCTTCTGGGATATCGGAAGACAGCCAGTTGAGTTGTAATATGTCAGTATATCGGATATTGGCCCTATTTTCTATATATGCATCCCAGATAAAAGCATGTTCTTTACGGACGTATCTCCAATAGTGTCCATGACATCATAGTCCATAGAAAATTTGGTTATTCCACTTGAGATAGTTGTTTCTCTCATGGTTTTTATATGGTGTTTTAAATGACATTTATGACATAAAAAGTATAAAGACACATAATTAAGAATTTATTTTTATTCTTTCCCTATAGTTTTTTTTTAGCTTTGTGGTCTCCTGGTGAGTATAATTAGAAG
This sequence comes from Cyprinodon variegatus, assembly GCF_000732505.1. Taxonomy (NCBI): domain Eukaryota; kingdom Metazoa; phylum Chordata; class Actinopteri; order Cyprinodontiformes; family Cyprinodontidae; genus Cyprinodon; species Cyprinodon variegatus. Next base: position 1,290,803 of record NW_015150607.1, read on the forward strand.
TTGATGCACTTTGTTCCCTAAAATGTATTAATTTCCTTCTATTTTAATGAAAAAAAGGGATGAAACGTATAATTAAGTTTCATGCTGCTGAGAGCTTTTCTGTTAAATGAGCTTATAATTACAATGAGACCTCCTGTGTGCAGCTCTTTGTCTCACTAGCAGCCTTCACCATTGCACAAGTATGACAATGAAGTTCAGTCACAATATTTCTTTGCAGGCCGTAAATCATGACTGGAAAGTATGACTCCAAATCTGCTGGACTTACAGAATAATAAGAAACGAACCAGCAGGAAATATACCATTGCAAACCTAGAAACTTAGAAATATAACCTTTTAACCCAGGTGAGACTGCAATAGAAACTGGGGTATATATCTAAAAACCCTGTACTCAGAATTGTACAATATGCAGCTATCAATCATTTGACCAGTCTGACTGCTGTGGAGCTTTGCAGCACTGTAGAGAATAAGCTGTGAAACCATGTAGAGTAAGATTGCAAGCTATGACACCACCTTTAATCCAACACTTTTCTAACGAGACTAACATTTAGCATGAAGTTCTTCAGCCATGTGAACCCCAGTATCTCCTTCTGTCAGGTCTCACTACAGGGCATGCTTTCCTCCTTGTCCACTTTTAATCACTGCTGACCAGTACACACAATTTACGTAATTCATCATAGTCCTAAAATAACACCCTACTGATGTATGTTTGTTTAAACACTGAGTTATGGTTGATGTGTTAAATGGTTGCCTATGCTGTAAACAGAATCATCAAATATTACCTGCTGGATTTCACCTATAGTAGATCAGATGTAAACTAAAACAGTGTAGCGTCCAACAGTATAAAATTTAATTATTTTCTGGATTTGGTGACTAATGTATTGCTTTGACTCTGATTTTATTGCTACTTTTATAGTAAGACATGAACAACAGGTCCTAAAACAAACAGACTTTATTAAAGACTGCTATAAAAAGTGAGGAGAGAGAAAGAATGCACAGGAAGCACTGCTCTGATATAGAAACCAAAGAACACCCCAAATTAAAGAAATCAAACTGAATAGCAATAATGTCCTTTCCTTTTTTTAAATCTATATCAATCTGATGAATGCTGAGAATGATAAACTATAAAACCATGAAAAAACTAAACAGTCCTGTTAAACTTCTGAGGCATTTTTTATTCATATGATGATATGCTATTAAATGTTAAGTTTGTCACCTTTGGGAGTAGCTTTCTTTCAGCTACAAGCTAGTTATAGAATGCAAAACCGAGTTTACATTGTCATAGATGAATAACAATGGTTCAGGGGGCGAAATGGACATACGTACAGAGATGTTCAAACCCCAACGACACCTCCTTTCTCTGCAAATCTCACAATTCTAAACTTCCACCATAAAACGGGCGTATTCAAACAAAGCACCGAATTGACGTAAACTCTGGGATGTTGCCTTATTATTTGGTATTTAAAGTTTTGTTTTTTTTGATGATCTGAAACTTCGTACAACATAAAACAGTCAAAACAAAAAAGAAAAACTGTTCAGAATACGGAATTTCCTTTTGGTCTGCTTTGCTTTACATTGTTCTTCTTGTCCAAATATCTTAGAACTTCAGTGGAACTAGATTAAAACCCAGTAAAGAACATTTGTGGTGACAAAAAAATCTTAGACCTCCACAAAGAGGTCAAACAGATCTCTGTAGCTAAAAGCCAGAAGGAGTAATTGAATTCTTGTCATTTTATGGAGAAGGCGCTTTAAACCTCAGCTTTAAGAGACTGTCTTCTTTCTTTTCTTTCAATCTATTGAGCGCCTCAGTCTCCACCCGACAACCTTCTCCTAGTATTTTTCCATCACCCCCCAAGCACACATCTCTGGAGAACCTCTTACAAGCTTTGTTGTACTGAACTTCCTGGTTCTGTTTTTTTCCATTCAAAAAACAGATCTGTAGAGTTTGGATTTCTAATGTCCCTGCTTCAGTTTTGTTAAACATTCCCATATGTTCCCTCATTATTCAATTGGAGTAAATGGCATGAACCTAACATGTTTCAGAGTTATCTCTGTGCCTTGACTGCCTGTACAATGATGGTTCCCTATGTTTTGAGCAAAGTTAGTCTTTCTTGTTCCCGCTGCATGTTGTCATGCAGACCTAATTATTGCCAGATGGTTCAGCGGGTGAATTGAGTGCAGCTTCAGCAGAACCCACTAAAGTTGGGTTTTTACTCTAGCTGAAGCGCTGCTCTGTCAAGGGAAGCACAGTTCAAATAGACTCCAACCTCCAGATGGTTATGTTAGTACAATGCGGACTCTGCTATGATCTTAACATGTGTGCTTTTCTCTGTTCTTCATCACTGACCCACGCAAACCATAACGGTGTGGCTGCTTTGTTTTGATGCAGTTTGACCTCACGTAATGGTGGAATGTTAATCCCCCGCAACAGATGTAATCATGCTGTTTATCACTTCAATTACTGAAATATTGTGCCTCAAAGACCTGATTCCCTCCTGCATTCCAGTGTTTTAATGCTGGCTGGAATAGACAGGTTGGAAAGTCAAGAGCTCGTTGCTTCATTGCTTTCCTGAATGGATCAGTTTGATTTTATTGCACAGCTAGGATTAAAACATTCAAAACAACCCCTTGGTAATGTGCAGTTATAAGGATGTGGCTTCAACTGACTCTGCATGCGCACCACTGACTGTCATGATCTTGGCGCTGATGACTGACTTGTTTGCTCATTCCATTCACCCGCCCAGTTCCTCATTACTGCTTATCTGTCTACCTGCTTCGGTTTCTATTTAACCTGCCTTTTTCCAGTCATCACTACTCGATTATTCGAGCCCTCAGTGAGAATTTTCTAGTTGATATTATTTTCTCTGATTGGTTGATCCTGACCTGTTCTGCCTCTCAACCACTGAGCCTGCTTGTTCCCATTCTGATCTGTTTGCCTGACCTGTCTTGGATTCTGCCTGTTCTCTTAACATGGAGCTGTTTCTGCACCTCTTCGGATCTCTGATCTTCTGGCCCAAACTCTGGTGGATATCTTCAACAATTGCTTTGGCTTCACCCTCTGGATTGTCTTGCCTTCCGTCGTCTACTTGGATCTGATCCTCTGCCAGTTCTGCAGTCTTCAAGGCTTCAGAATCTGGAACTCCCTGGGCAGCGTTCTCCGCTTCTTGCTGGCAGCTGACCGGCTGGAATCTACCCCTTCCTCTGGGAATAGACTGAACTTTAAGACCAAGTTATTGACTCACACGTTCATTATTATTCTCCGCCAGATTAACTTGGTCAATAACCTTTTTTTTTTATTCCTGCAGAGGTTTCTGCCTTAGACGTTCTCACTGCAAATCTGTTGTTTTTTTTAAATAAATGCCTTTTGAAACATAATACTGTCGGTCTGTCTGCCTGAATACTGGGTCTTCTGTTCTGAACCGACAGATTTTATACAGGAAGACGCGATTTTTTCAGTAGTAGTAGAGGAAGATAAGGGGTTGTTTCAAACCCTGTGAGAGAAAAAATCTACTCAAAGCTCACAAAAAACGACACTGGCAAGAAAAAGACAACCTTACCAGCTGCATCTTCTGAGTCTAAACAAAAATATGATAATAGCAGGGCAGACATTGGGATAAACATCAGATATGCGGTCGACTCATGGAGGGAACTTTAGCTAGATTTGGGACTGAAAACTTATGATGACATGACACATTTCCTAGTGATCATGTAAGAAAACATTATAGAGTATGTTCAGAGCTTGATATAAAAATAATATGAAACTACCAATGAGGTGATGAGATCTAACATGCAGTAGCGCTAGCTTTAATCACGCAACAGTTGCTGTTTAGCACTGAATCTTTATAAGCCCATCTTGTTACTGGGGATATTACATTTCATGAGATATTATATATTTTGTACTGTGATATAAGCTCTTTTGCATGTCTGTTTTTATTTACTGAACAGTTAAGCCCGAAACACAAAAAAATCTTATCTCACGATCTGACAAAAGATCATGTCGTATGAGGTTGTGGCGTTTAGCACTCATTTACAGGGAATTGTGATGAACAAACCCAACGTAATATTCTGCAAGAGGTTAAGTAGCTACAACTGAGATAGACCCCAGTTCTATTTTAGTTTGACTGCACAGCAATAAACTGGATATTCAATGGCTCTGACATAAAGAGAGACGAATTGCAGAAATGTCACATCCCCTAAGAAAAAAAACGGATTTGTTTTTAGTTTGTTGCAATGTTTTCCTTTCGTTTAAACTTTGTTTCTACTATTTAAAAAAAATAAAAATCTTCTGTTTTGGTTTAAGAAATGCTGTGCAGGTCATGAAGTCAGGCTTTGTTTTGTAAATGCGGCCACTGTTTTTTGTATTTTTTTATGAATAATCTCACTCAGTCAGATATTGGACATTGTTTAAATTTGTGAGACAGAAGCGAAAAAAATCAGCACTTATCAGGATCTGCTCTATGCATAGCAGGAGCCTCTTTATATGCAGTCATTTTGATATGGTAAAAAAATCAGATCAGAGATTAAAAGTCGAACGGCACCAGTGTGACTCCGGCTTTATCCTGTTGGTGGCCTACAGGTTTTATGTTCACAGCCACTTGCAATATGGTGGATGTGCCAATATATTCAACGGTAAAAGAATGTACCGTTTGCAGACATTTCAAGCTTATATTAATAACACCTTTCTTAAAAAATGTTTTGGTATCCTTTTGATGCATGATTGCAATATATTTTCACTGATGTGGAAGTTTTTCTGAATTTACCTTTACAGCTAGGATTACATTGCTTTTACCCAATCACTGACAACTATTCACACAACATAAAAAGGGCTCATTTTTATAGTGCGGGGTTAAAAAGAAAGCTACTAGTAGCTGTTCAACTGTACAACCCTGAACATATAAAAATGGTTATACCAACTTTAATCAACCTCGTGTTAGCTTGTGCCGTATTTACTAAAGGCTTAAATCAAGACCAGTGCAATACATCTGAAGGTAGATTCAATATTTGGTGAAATTGGCTTTTCTTTAGTTATTCCATGCTGTTTCAAGACCTGTGTTATATAGATTATACCAAAAAGATGGTTAGATCTATGGTTGAGAGTTTTTGCAAGAGTGGAAATGGTTAAATAAAATCATAGTTTGCCATAAAAATAATACATTACAATTGTATTATAGTAAAATGTATTCTAAAAAGTGACAGGGTTTCAAAATGTTTGTTTATGTTTACTTAAATTATAAGTCTTCATCTTAGGAGGAACTTTGTTAATTTGTCTAGGGTGTCCATTGTGCTTTGCTCTGGTTCTTAAGCTTAGTGTTTCATAAGAGAGGTCATCAGTCTTGAAGTTTTGCTGCATGCTCAGCTGCCTTGTGATCCTTCTTTTCACAGATTTCCCCAAATTGGATATTACAAGTAAAAAAAAGATCCCAATCATAAGATGCAACCCTAAAACAATAAAAGAGGAACTGTGAAAATGTGTTCTTCAGAGAAGTGAAAGCTCATCTCACCTTTATATCCAAGAGCAGCAACAGCAATGGTGAGGAGGGTGCACAACACATAGAGCAGAGCTATAGAGGTCTTCAGCGCCCATTCGTTCTTACACTTTGTGCACTGGGTGCCCTCCTGGATCCCTGGGTGAGAACAACGAATACCACATGATTTAGTGCTGTTTATGCTGGAGCAGAAATGTTGCACATATTATATGAGACTGAAGGTCACTAGGGGATCTGGAAGTTCCACATCTGGATAAACAGCCCTGGGGTCTACATTAAAGAGAGCAACGGTTCCCTCTGGGGCTGGGTGGTGAATGGGAAGGTACAAAACAACAGCTTCACCCCCCACACACACAAACACACACACACTGTTTACTCTCAGTAACATGCATGTTTCCCTGAACTCAGTTTTCCCTCAGCAAACTCTCATTGACTTTACTGTACTTTTTTTCAGCACCTTCTTCTATCAAACTGAAATCATGGCCATTCAGCGTATAAAGACACAAGTAGAATTCCTCTTTGAGGATATTTTTCATAACAGATGAGTGGCAAGATCCACAGTGCTGCCGGGAACACAGCTGTATTTCATTTTCAGTTCAGGAAGTGTGCCTCTGTGTGAGTGGAGAGGTTGGGAGGGCAGTGTGTGCATGTGTTGGGGGGTATTCTGGCTTTAATGCACCTGGAATAGCACATCCTGCCAATTTTTAGATGTAGTATAAAGATATAATTGTCATTCATCATTTTAAACTAGTCCAACGGATTAGACAGACAGCCAAAATAAAAAAAGTACCAACAAATTAGTGCAAACATACATTGATCTAAGAATGCTGAGGTCTTGCTAAAACACATTACACTTGCTGCCCTGATTGGCACTGTCACAACCCGCAGGGAGTTTAGATGCCAAAGTTAATAGCACGTCTCGCCCTAATAGGTGTAAAGGGACTCTTAATGGTTACCGAGAGTTAGGAGTCAGTTAAGCACCCGTTCCAGCTGGGCGGGAAGTGAAGGTTTATGGTCAAAAGCTGGGGGTAGGAACTGTGAGACACAGAAACAGCTTTTTTCCCCCATAAATCTTCCATAGAAGATGGAAGAACCTTACCTAGCAAAAGTAGTAGTTATACAATGCTTATTTCATTCTTCTATGTATCAAAAACATTGTTCTGGTTGTAGTTTTTCTTCTGTTGATTGAATTATGTCACAGACAGTCTTAAACAATGCACAATTGCTTTCAGGGGAGGAATATATTATGAATATCAGCCAGTCTTTACCAGCTAATTCTAGAGCTTAATATCAGAGACTACAGATATCAGTTGGCATGCTAAATGTTAAA
>NW_015150607.1:1297755-1300392 GCF_000732505.1 Cyprinodon variegatus
AGAAAGTAGAGGGAAACACTGGACAATATTGATGTTTACCACTCTTTAAGCAGTTCTACACCTCCCAGGGAAGATTTACTTTAAAAACCTAGTTTTACAGAAACATCTGTTAGGGGTTTTTGAATGAGAGCACATGACGAGGGATATAGTGTTTGAACAGAAATCTAATCATGCTATTAATGTTAAAAAATATGCAACTATGATTGAGTGAACAGGTTCACAAATAAGCTGTTTAGTGCTGCAACTAACGTATTTTTTAAATCGATTCATCTGTCTAACATTTTTTCAATGAATATAGCCAAAGGTACCTTAAAAAAGATTTTTTACGAAATGAAATCAGGTGAAGCTAAAATATTTCCAATTGAGGAGTTCTGGATAGAACCCCTGAAGCCTGATTATCAAATATTGGTACCAGTATTGGCCACAGGAGACATCATACCAGTATCTCTCTCATTTAAAAATAATTTTAGATTTAGAACTTCCAGATCCCCTTAGATGGGCCAAGATTTACCCCATTTACCCCCTAAATCTACACCTATAGCTAACTCTCACATATGCTCTGGAAGATTAACAAATTTTGAGGAATTGTTCAATAGCATTAGGAACACCTCTGTGAAAAAAAAGTAGAATAAATATTTTGATCCTGCTAACAAACCATTTTCTTGTTTTGTTTTTTTTGTCTTCAGTAAAATACGTCCAGACTTTTTGAGTCCATTGCTGATGCTGTCAGTAGTCACAGCTGCCACCCTCTGGTTTAGTGGGGAACCGCTTGTGCCACCAAATGTCCCAATCTCACAATGTTAGAGAATCTTTTTTGTTTTAAATGCTGTATCTGCATTATGAACGGGATTATCACCAACATTAACTGCTTGTTCCTTTGGCATCAGGGACACCTCTGGTAAAAATGTGATTAAAATCTGTTTGTAACTTTTAAAGTTATCCTTTACAGAATAACACACATACATAAACTCTCCTAAAAACATAACCACTTTAGCAGAGGTAATTCTACTGCCCCAGGTTGATGAACCCCAGTCGGCCTCAGCAGATTGCTGCTCACACTGAGCCTGGTTCTCTTAGAGATTTCGTCTTGTTAAAAGGGACTTTTTGCTCTCCACTGTTGCTGCAAGCATGCTTAGTGTGAGGGATTGCCTTCAAGTCAAGGAGTCGATGCAATCAACTGGTTTTCCTTAGATAACACATTTTGGATCAGTTTGACTGTATGATCTGGTTCAATTGTCTCTGTAAAGTGCCTTGAGATGACATGTTATGAATTAGTGCTATACAAATAAAATGAATTGAAACTGAAATAAATAGTTTTAGTTGTTACATTTCGGATCATTTAAAGGCTGCTTTATCAATAAAACTATTGCAATTCTCCACAAATCCTTTTTACATCCTTTTTCGCATATTCTTTTTCTGTGTTCACATTTTGAACCAAAAACCTCTTCCATCTTGTTGACCTCTAGTTAAATAATGAAAAAAAAAAACATATGACTAAGACTGCAGTGATTTCATTTTTGGCCAGTTTGTATCTCTGTAAATCAACTTGTAAATTTTGCTTGCCAACTACATCAGGAACCGTTTATGAAGGTGAGGGCATGTTTTTGCACACCGTAGGCCCTCCTATAGAAACATTTGCTACAGATGTGGAGGTGGGATGAGTTACTCAGCAGAAAGCTTGAGTGCGAGCAGAAAATTGGACTCTGGGAATACAGCCACAATAAAATGTCTGCATTTCTGAATCGTTCATAACTTCTGACATGTTTTAGGAGTTACTTCATGCACGCTTCACAACAAAGCATGCATGTCAGTTCATCACCTCACTGAAATCAAAGCGCTTCTGTTCAAAGTCGCTGTTTCGGTGTAAACAAACTGACAGTATTTATTAAAGCTTTGGAAGCAAAGGTGTACAGAAACGCTTTGTAAGATTATAAACTATGTTCAGATGCTCTGTAACATGCTGAATACTTTGGTATGATGGTCAAATACAGGCAATGTAAATCTAACATGTGGCAGGTAATAAAGCCAGAGATGAGAATTCATTATCAAGGGCAGAAAAGTAAAAGTTCCCCTGGGGGACCTGCAGAGATCAGGTAAGAGAATCGTATTAATGAAAAATTTTGTCTTTCTCTGCTAGTCTGGCCTTTATGCAAGAAGAAAGAAAACAATTCTGTTTTCCATGTTGCCACAGGACATGTAGAGGAAACAGCAAACACATGGAACAAGAAAAACTATCCTTATGGTGTAACACGGTTGTGGCAGTGCCTCTATTATAGTGCTGTTTGTACTGAATATAAATCAGTAAATAATTTATCTAATATTTGTGATATGACTTTGAAGCACATTTCTGATATTTCAATTTACATCACAGTCAATGATTACAGCATTTCTCACTGACTGATATTACAGGTTTTTTGGTGTATTGTTTTTAAAGTAAATATTTCTAAAAGGGTTTGGGTAATCTTTGCAGTCTTTCAGAGACTTTTATTTTGCTTATATTGGGGTATCCTGATACAAATTTCTCATTTATTTGATACCAATATCACAGCCTTGAGTATTGAGTGATTCTGATATTGACCTGATTCGATATCATCATGAATCATACATACTTTTATTACTTCCTTTGTAGCATTGAAT
>NW_015150607.1:1300862-1316086 GCF_000732505.1 Cyprinodon variegatus
TATAAACTTTAAACAAAAGCATATAAAAGGGATCAGAAGTCAGCTGTTTTAAAGGAAAGCCGATATTCAGTTTTTGGCTGATATTAGACCAGTTTCCGATATCAATATCGGATCGGGATATCCCTAGTCTATATAGCAAAATCAGGGGGGCCAAGCATCATGCTTTGAGAGTGACAGTCAAGCAATATGACTCATTTTCACACTAGATGCCAGACATATTTCTCACACAAATTTCTTCAATCAATACTCATTCCGGACTACTTGCTTTAGTTCGGTTAACTCTGATGGACTGGCTGGGATAACCAATTCCAGAACGATCCATCAATCCTTTGTGCCTGAATCTAACCAGCCACATCCCTATCACAATCCTAAATATGAGAATAATGTGACACGGAAAAGGAAGCTGTCATTGTACATGCCCACTCGATGTGTGGTGGACATTGTTTTAAAAAGGCCAGAAATATTTCTAGGGATTCTGCCAAGGTAAAGGGCATAACAGACACCTTTAGGATGAATTAGAGACTGAGAGCCAGGCCTTTTCATCCAACATTAGTGTGTGACCTCACAAATGCACTTCTGGAAGAATAGTTAAAGATGTCCCATAAACACACCCCTAAACCTTGTGGTCAGCCTTCTCAGAAGAGTTGAAGCTGTTCTAGATGTGAAAGGATGGACCAATGTCATATTGAGCCAATAATAATTAGAAAAGGGACGTCACTAAAGCTCCTATGTGTGTACAACTTTGTGATGATTTATCTCATAAAATTGATTTGACATGAAATTACATAGCATTGCCTATATGAAAAAGGCAAAAATGTATTACTAGTGCAAAATCCACTTAAGCATAACATATGTTTTTTTATGATCCATAATAAGAACTAAATAAAAAGCCTAAAAGAGCCTGTTGGTTTACTTTGTCATTATTGCTGAGGCTGACCCAGTATCTCTTTCACGTTTAGTCAAATCACACTGATAATGATTATAAAAAACGACCAATGAAAGACCCTGTGACCACACTTTCACTCCACATCGCAGAAACATAAATAAAAAACTAAGCTTTGGAAATAAAGGACACTGTAAAAGCTGGTTTTGATAGGTTACTGACGTCATTATGTCACCGTGTTTTTTTGGCTCATATTCACTTATTGTTTCTGTAAAATGTTGAGCAATGTTTGAATGATTCAGTGTCCAAATTCTTGATGTAGAAGTAGCTCCAAGCCTGTGACATTCATCAGCCTAATTACCTAAAACAAAAGTCTACCCAAACATCAACCCTCTGAAATGGGAAAACAAAGTCCATGAGGTCACATTGTTACATGAGCCTCTTACATTGAAAGACTGTTTATTTACGCTAAACAGCGACAGGAATGCTATAGAAACCAGAGAGAACACAAAGCTGTGCTGCTGAGGTCACAGAAAATGTCATTTGGACTTCAGCCTTACAAAACACTTTCCAGAAAGCAGAAAGAAAATCCTCTAAGAAAGCAGTAAAGCAAAGTACACCTGGCACCAAACATAAAGTGGTTAAACATAAACTGCTGCAGTGGAAGAAGAGTTTATGACTGATGAGGAGGAAAACAAATCCAAAGGGATGTTGAAGTGATGGATGTATGGTTATATAGAAATTTAAGCAAAAATGTGTAGAAATATCCATCATTGGTTTTCACTATATCAGACCAGCATTTAAAGAGCAAATAACAAGTGTAAACATACCCCTCATTGTGATCTTGAATAGCTTTAGAATTCTTGATTTTTCAAAGTCAATTTTGTTTTTTTTTTGTTTTTCTTTTTGTTCGTTTTCAGCCAATATAGCTGTGGGAATAGATGCCCCAGAGCCAGATGATAGCTTTGCTTTCCCAAGCAGACCATTACTACTGTTGCTATAAGGTTCCACTTGATACTTGTATATAAAACTCCTATACAAAGGACACTGAGATGGAAAAGGAGGTGAGAAAGAAAGAGGAGATAAGAACTAAGGGGAGAGAGAGTAAGAGAGATAGACAAAAAGAGAAAGGAAAGAGAGCATTAGACAAGAGAAAACAGCAAAAGAAACTCCTAGAAGTCTGCTTTTACAACTTTATAAGACAAGAGGAACAGAAAACAGAGAACATAACAACCGCAAAAAGAAGACCACAGACACTCAAAGTAAACATGAAAAAAGCTTCAAGAGCAGCAGGTATCCTTTAGATATCCATTTGTGTGAAGGCATAACCTATAGTGATTACACATTATTAAGAGTGATACATATCTGTAGCTGCAGCTTAGTATAAAGTATTAGTGTATATCTGTGAACACCTGGAACCAAACTCCTGTGGTATGTATGGATGGATGGGCATGCTTGTGTATAAAGGATTCACAAAACTTTTTCAGAAGAAAAATCAATAGCAGTTGTCTGTGGCCCCAGACACACCCTATGCGGCCTAAGGATCGATAAAGTGCCAATCCTAGCCCCAGATATCCAAAGGTACCGTAGATCACAGAGAAACAAGGTGGGCAGACAAAGGAATGGCTGCACCCACCAGAGAAGGGTCCCACAGAGCCTGACCCCGTGGAGCCAAACCTTAAATTGGCCCAGTCCCTGAGGGGCCCAACTCCAGAGGCCATATTGCCTAGGTCCAATGGGGCCTCGGCAACGAGCCCATGGGCTCCACCTGTGGCTGATCACACCCAAGGTCAAACTTAAAAAAAAAAAAAAAAGAATTATGCACACATGGTTAAATTAACTAAAATATACATGAGTTAAGAATTATAGATGGAGACTAAATTATATCTATAACTTTTGCAGCTGAGAACAATTTCCTGGAATGCTTCATGCTCAATATTTCAAAAAAAACTTACACACTAGGTTGGTTGGTTACCCAGCATGGACTTTATTTTTGGTAGGGACATGAGGACATGTCCCCTTCACTTTTTCAAAATGTCCATTTTGGTCCCCTGCACGTTTTACTGTCCAAAAACAATGTTACGCTACAATACACAGACATCTGTCGAGCACTAGAAACTAGCAGAAAACCGCAGCTCAAGCTAAAGCCTGCTTCCCTGAGTTCAAATCGCACACGAGCTCCTGATTGGCCCACCATATTTTCTTGCGTGATTGGCTGTCACTGCTGTCACTCTGAGAGGCTCACTTTACAACCATCTGTTACGCCACAGAATCTGGTCTATGTTGGATTGTCAAAAAACGCGAAGTTAGTTATATTAAAGAATACTTGCATCCCCTGCACTTATGAAATAAAAATTTCATCCATGGTTTCCCAGGGAAGAATTGATTTCTAAACAACATAAGTTAGATCCCCAGTCCAGTACCGGTCTGTGTGTCATTTGCAACCAGGCCGCCCAACAAGAATAAATAACTACCATTCTGTCTGACTGATTTATTTTCCAAGTCTGAATTGTGTTTTATTTTGAAAAATGATCTTATTCTCTCTTCTAAGTCCATCTATGACTTGCTATTGACGTATGTCTGCCATGCCACCATAGGTCATATGGTAACTCTCTGTTAAAACCCCACTGTCTTGTTGCAGCAAATAAACCTCAGGGCTCCCAGTGTTTCACTGCTATTATGTGGTTATTAGGCTGTTTTCATCCAGTTTGTTTGTTTGTTTTTTGGTGCCTTATTTTAAGGGCATTTTTTATGTTACTATAGTGACCAGAGAGTACTACAGCTATAGATTGGTCCATAAAAATATTGTCTGACCTTGAACTGGTCCATAGTGAGTAAAACGTTTATAATAATACCCTTCTAAATCCTATAATCTTCTTTATTCCTTCTTTACCTATGAGTCTACATATTATATTCAGATTTTTGGGCACATCTACAAACTGAAATCTCACCAGCATATTTCAGTGTAGTGAATGACTACACTGAAATTAGGGCCAATATGTTCATTTGTTTATCAGCATATCGGTTCTCCGACTAACCTTTAGGCTCCCATATTAGGGTTCTGTCCAGCACTTTTCAGCGCCACTGCCCGTTAAGATGAAAGTTGTTATTATTACACTGTGATTAGGCTAATTATAATATGCTATTACACTGATTATAATGAACCTAATGACAGTGGATACATTATTTTTTAAAATTCTTACCTCCTTTTTTACACATATATGTGAGAAAAGCACTGTGAAAATGTGAACTTTGTGCCCTTCAGACTTTCATAAAGTTAGAGCTGCCATGATTGCATGCATGCAGGTAAACATGTGCTTTTGCCCTGGCAGCAGTTCTACTCTCCTTTGAAAGCAGGGTGGAGTGTCCAGATCTGGGCGATACATCAAATACACTGGATGTATGTCGGGTCTACCCGCACACAAAATTACTCCCCGCACACAGAATTACTCTATCATGATGATATTAAGCCGTCTGCATCCATTTCACTGAGAGTATTATTTTCCCACACACTTAGCATCATAAACCCAGGTTTTGCAGGCGTTCTCCAAACTTGACAAGGTTCTCAATTTTATAACATTTTGTGCTTCTTTAAAATTCCCCGCACTTAAAGGTCAATGCAAATAGTTTGAGGATGCTCTAATAATGTTTTGGACAGCATTTTGACTTTTTTCTTGTAATTTGAGGTCAATTTCCTTTTTTTATTTTGCATTTTTTTATTATGACAAAATCGCCCTTTTTCATTTTTTTATTGTATTTAGTATTGTGCGTTTTTGCTTTGTTTTCTGTTTGGTTGCTAGCATGTTGTTAAAGGTCTAATACTGACACCCAAAGACATAATGTGGCAGTATTATTAGTGAAAAGCTTTGAGCTGGTTAAAATCAAATGTTTTAAATTTGAAACCAAAAATTGTAATAAATATGCAGGTGCAATCTTATATATATATATATATATATATATATATATATATATATATATATATATATATATATACGTAATATAATGTGTATCGCAATTATAGCCTAAATAAATCATGATATTAGATTTTCTTCAAAAAAAAAAAAAAAAAAGTTTTTTTTTCATATCGCCCAGCCCTGTATGTTAAGAATTCTGGCAACCAGTCTCAATTGTTTTGCATCATCTAACAGATTTTTTTTAAAGACTGTCCTGGTTTAGCGTCACCTATCCCGTGGTGGTTCTGAGCCGCCAGCGTTAGTACACAGAGTGGATTGTAGAGTGGGTATGGTACAGCTGGGTGGTGCAGGAAATCCACCCACACCAGAGGATGGACTATGCTCTATCCATTTTTCACCCAACAAGGAACAGCTTCCTTTTGTGAAGAAGAAAAGAACTTGATGGTTGATGGTGAGGAAAGTCACATCAACAATCCCCTTAAACCTCAGTTGAAGTTTATAAAATAGATTGCATTTAAAGAAAAAACCCAGTTCAAGCCTATGATTTGAAATCTTCATTGTGTATTTGCAAAATACATTTTTAACTATTGTAAATTTCATCTTCAGACAAACTCAATCTAGTAATGAGTCATCTAAAGTTGTGTAACAACTACATAGATCTTACACAAAATACTGCCAAATCACAGCATGTTTGTTTCCTGTTGTTATTTTCCAGAGAATCATTATATTTCAAACCATCTGTCCTTCATTACTGCAATGTTTTACAGAATCTCTGAAAAACTTTAATCTGGGCCAAGTTTTCTTACAGTCAGAAGTCAGATGACAGACCAATAAATGAGTCATCTACAGCTCAAATTACTAAGTGGGATGTCAAAGGCTTTTGCATCCCTGTTTTTGACACAAACTGACAACTTTCAGGTGCTGGGTCCAGTGTATTCCCAAGCAAAGATTTAGAAGGTTCATATTACCCATTTAATGAATGTATTTACTCAGACAAGGTTTTTTGCTGTAGCAGTAGTGAGGAGGAAAGAAAAAATCTGTTTCATGTTTAACTAAAGAAATGTAAACCCTACTTTGTTCCTGGGATTGTGTTGCCCTGATGGATGCAGCAAAAGGAAATGTTGTGCATCCATGCTGAAAACCATCCACTGGTAATACATTTCTCTCTCTCTCACAGAGGAGGTCCTGGCTCCCATAAAACTTCTTCCTAACCGTTTAACAGCATGGAGAATACATTACATCCTTTGACATGCCTACTGTGCTCACTTCAAGGTTGTACCTGGAAAGTGACGCAACCACAGGAAGGGCAAAACTTAGGCCAAATTTCTTGGTCTCTCGCTGAGTTCATCAGATAGCTTTGGCGCTTTGCTGGAAACCAACATCATTCCAGCGTCTTGTGTGGGCTGGTTCAGGCTCAGTTTCTTGCATTGCATGTGATGGAAAACATACGCCTCCGTCACATAAGATAGTCAAACACAAAGCCCTTGACTCTCAGTTAATGAGGGAAGGGGAGCAGAGGTAAAAACAAAGGAGCCAAGTTCAGCTGCAAAAGATTGAACCAGGGGGGAAAAAATGAGAAAGAAGGAAAATAAGGATGTAAGAGCCTGAGAGAAAAACAAATGATGGACAAACTGTAAAATTAATTCACTTTGCTTGGATAATTAGCCAAGAGTCTCCTCATCACACAGCCAAAACAAAGACTGACCTTATACAATGTAAAAACTAAAGAAAAAAGTGGCGCCTTCTGACAGGAGATCTGTCAACGAGCCTCCAACATTACACCCAATGAAGCTACTGGGGAAGTGTGAAGCAATCAAGGTTACAACATTTTATGATCTCTCCTGAGTCCACAAGCTAAACACCATGTTACTGTGTCTGTGTGAATTATGTAATGCAGCTTTGGAATGGTGTTTATACATTATCTCTGAGCTGCCAACCTGGGTATACAGAGACAAATAAGAGATGGACTTGTTGCAGGTGGGTGGTACAGGAAACCCCCTATTACAATGGTTTGCAGCCCCTGAGCCAGCATGGCTTTTAACACAGTGGACAATGGTTTTTCATTGCTTTGGCTTAGAATGATGAAAAGCCAGCTAAGAAAAATTTATATACTAACAAATGCTGGCTAGTATGCTTGTTAGAAAGTTCTCCATTGACATTGTATTGTATTGAATTTCAAAAATAAATTGACTAAATATAACAGAAATATATTTTTATAGTTTTTAGTGAGAAAAAATTTCTTAACATAACTTTTTAAAGATGTATTTATTATTTTTTAAGATGTTTTTTCCTCTCATTTTAAAAACTAGAATTTGCATCATCCAAGCATCACCTCATCATGCGCCTCTGCTCCAGCCATTCACTGCCAAGTCCTCATTCCTCTTCAGCCAATCATCCTGCAAGGTTCTGCTTAAAGCTGTCATGGTCTTCAGCTGAGCTTCGACCCACCTCAACCCCATCTCCTCCACTCCGCCACCAGTTTCCTTATCCTAATCTCACAACGATTATCTGAGTCCATCAGCATTCGCAGCTTCTATGTCTTCTGCAGGGTTCCGAGCACCAAAGAATTGTCAGATTCATGAATAAATCTAATTGTCACTTTTCTTGTGTGTGTGTGAATCTCTCCAGGTGGATAAAGTAGAAATCTAAAATTATCCCTGTTACTAAAAAGCTGCAACACAAAGCATCTTATTCAAGGGTCGAACACCGAAAACAACAGCATAAAGCCCGGCGTACGCCGTGAGATTTTCGGGCCGATTTTCCAGTCGTGTGGGAATTTTCTGATCGGGCCGACTTTAATCCTGATCGTGTGTCGTGAGTCGTGTAGTGTACAGGGGGTTACGAGCGGCGATCAGCCTCTCACGACCACCTCCCGATCAGAAATCGTGAGGTCGGGAGAAAATCAAACATGTTTGATATTCTCCCGACCGTCGTGTCAAATTGCTCAGGGCGCATGCGCAAAGAAGGATTCTTCTTTTTATTCTTCCTCTCTGATGTAAACAGCAGCATGACAGGGCTGCAATGAGTGAAATGCAGTTCTGTCTGTAAAATTGACAGACCGTAGTAGCCACGTTTCTCAAATACGTCGTCCCCTTTTCTTTTTAGGACTTTCAGCACAAAATTGTACAAATTGACAAGGCAGCGCGTTTCACTATAGTGAGCTTAATATCTCCCTTCTATTTGTTTGGCTTCAGGAGAGCTACAGAGCCAACGTGGTTTTTAGTTGTGCAGTGTGAGCAGGTAGATCGCATCAGAGCGTCGGGCCGAACATAAATTGTGAGCTGTGAACTCACACTGTACGACTAAACCCTGCGGTTAATCGTACAGTGTGAGCAGCAGCTGCGTGCAACGATTGAAAAAGATTCCACAGTGCACGGCTTAAGGCAGCAATACCAGAGATCCTACAGGATAAAACCATTTTTGTCTGGTTGCGATTAAGGCGGTGTTTAGTAGGCTTACCAATGCTAAATTTGAGCTGATAAGAATAGATTTTACAGCAGTTAATAAAAAATAACTAGTTAAGACTAAACACTGTGTAAAGCTAAAGTCAACATGAAGGATTGGAGTTTCATATCTCATGTAGATGTAACAATTATCCAAAAACAACTTTACTACAAAATTACTCCTTTTAAGTTCACAGGAGGTTGTGTAACCAAAAAAGGGGCCTAGTGTATTAAGAAGCTGATATGAAATTGAGAGAAGTCTTAAAAAAAGCTTTGCTCTTTCAAGGCTGCGGCAGCATCCATAAACTCTCCTTCATTGCTGTCTCTGCTCCCTCCCCCGAGCTTGAAGACCCCCACTTGACTCTGAAATGCAGTGCTGCAGTTAAACAAACAGTTCCTCTTTCCAGAAATATTCATCAACAAAGAGGTTGGGAGTGGGAATGGCCTTACTCAGCTTGGAAATTTGGGGCCCATGGAGTGACTTGGGTTTTGGTTTCAAAGCAAAACATTGGAGCTTAAGCACTCCAAACGTTGTAGTCCTGGAGTAAGTATTTGTGTGTGCGGCTCACTGCTTAATCACCATCACACTAGCATCCAGAACCTGATAGTCAGCCCACACTCAATTTTAAAGGAAACAAAACACCGTCAGCAAAGTGAAAAGTAAGTTTTAACGGATTCCAGGAAAGCAGGAAGGGTTCGAGCCAAGATTCAAAGGACCCTTAAATGACAAAAAAAGACAAACATAAAATTTCACTACACATTTAATAGTTTGTCTTGCTGTGCACAAAGCATACCTCTGAATTTTCTGGCATGTTTGAATCCATCACTGATTAGATCTCTTGCTGTTCGCCTCAAGTGCCAGTCAAAATGTGAAACGCACTACAAAGACCCCCAGTGCTGACAGAGTTCTAGTGAATGGTTCAAAGAAAAATAAACAGCTTAATGTCACTAACGGAGGGAAACCAGAAATAAAACAAATAAAGTGACGCCCTGCCCCTCTGATGAGCAGCTGAAATAATAAAAACCATAAACGTACTTGGGGTACATTTGGATTTTCAAAGGACAGAAATCTTTTAAAATAACAATTTATAAAATACATTTGCTTTTTAACAACAATATTCTTCTTTTTTCCAAGTATGTTTTTTATAATGTCAACTTTTGTTTTTTTTTTTTACAAACTAAAGAGCTTTAGAAGCGAACCGTCCAAAATTCTAGATTGTCTGAAACGAATTGTCTTGGTCTATTAGCAATAAGAGCACGTATTATATTCACTTTGGATTAAACCGAACCCAACTTACTTAATCTAAATGAAGAAATATGATGAGTATATCTTGATGGACTTCGTAAAAAAATAAATAGGCTGATCACCTATAAAAATACTTATAACCACAAAAGCAAAAACAAATACAACCAAGGAAACTTTGGTTTACATGACATTGGTTTTATCTCAATCTGTAAATTACAAATTATCAATATATCGACTTGTGATGGAAATACTAATTCTCTAAGAAGCTGATGCTTGTGGCAATAATAGTAAAGAGAAAAAAAACAATTTCTATTTCTGTCTGATGTATTTATTCATAGGCCTTTAGTACACCACAAAGTTAATGAAAAAATTTAGGAAATGCACCAAATCAATTTCAAAATCATCATTTAAAAATCAATCATTCTTTCTTACTGTCCAAACTTAAAAAACATCAATTATACAAGAAAGACCTTTTAACCTTTAACCCTATGTTCTTTACTTTCGACCTTGTTTGTTCGAAATGGCTAGATGGATGGATGGATGGATGGATGGATGGATGGATGGATGGATGGATGGATGGATGGATGGATGGATGGATGGATGGATGGATACTCTACAGTTAAGATAAGTACTCTACAACAGCTAACAAACGTCTTCAAAACTCTTACACCAACAACAGCATAACTGGGAAGTGGTTCCAATAAGGTGCATGGTTTTCAAAATGTTTTATAATTACAGTTTTAAAATTAAGGTGTACATTTTTTCAGAAGGCGCCTAAAGGAAAGAGAATGCCATAACTAACACATTTCTACTACATAGGCCTCCACTTTTATTTATCTGATTATTTCCATTATCCAAATGCTGTCAAACCCATCAAATTTAACAGGTCAAAATACAAAAAGGAGCTAGTCCATAAAAACACATTCTGTTAATGTAATATGATGGATTTTCTACTGGGTGGGCCTTTCAATATCTGAGGTCTGATGATGGCATGTGGCAAGTCGCTGTGAAAGACAACAAACCGTCCTGCAGCGGGAAGAAGAGCCCATTCAGACAGCCACACTCCAGACGTGAGGGCGGCACGCTCCTCCGATTCCAAGCAGCTAAAATGCAGCCTCACAAGACAAGACAAGCTGCCTGACATCTGGTTTGTGAATCTCTCACACACATAAGCATACGTGATACCGCTCGCTGATAGCAATAATCAACACCAGACAACTGGATTGAGTTACTCCCCATCACAGTTTGTTTAGAGTAATTAAGAAGTGCCTGAAGAGAATATTCTATGAGGAATGTGCTTTTAAAACATGCGAGTTTGAGCCATCAGTTAGGACACAAATCATTTGCAAACACTGTTACTAATAATCCCCCTGTTACTTATCTAATAAAAATCGACAGCAAGTTGTTTAATTTAAGAAAAATCGCAGAGGATTTTTGTAAACTATTTCAAAGAATCTGAAAAGCCAATCAATAGCAGTCTTGGATATAAATCCTTGAAGAAAGGAGTCAGCCTCAAGAGTGAAATAAAACTATCAGTCTAAGTAGAGAGATATTTGCAGGATGTTTGGTTCGAATACAATCAAACTCATAACATAGCAAGACTGATTATGTAATCCTAATAATAATCACATTTTATGATATATATTATATACCGGTAGTAATACATCAATCATGAAACTAATCTAATAGAATTCAAAATAACTCAGCAAATGTTTTATGAATTTCTTAGTAAATCAGTGAACAAAAAAGTAATCTAGGTCCTAACCTTAACTTAGTAAATAAAGTAAGTCCTGCTGATGTGCATTGTTGAAGCAACCAAATTAGCTGCATTTTCTGCAGAAACATAACTGATCTACCATATTTGGAAAGTTGGAAATGTTGAACAGATGGAATCATAGGACACAGACCTCTTAAAACAAAAAGTTCAGAGACGTTTTTACAACAAATTATGCGTAACAGTATCAGGGATGCAATCTATGATAAAGCAGAGACGTTCAGCCGATCACAGTATGTTTCTAAACATTGTAATCAAACCTATATGTATGATAAGAACCGCAGAGAGGTGCCAATAAATTAAACATAGCGAATTCCATCTGTCTGTAGTCTCATGCACACATGGAAAATCTGATAGCCATTATACAGCTGACAGGGTTTGGGGGCCAAACGGTGTTCCTCTCTGCTTCACTCCCTTTCTGCAAACCAGGAAGCTGTGGGTTGATTTTGGCAACCCTAAGTTGCCTTTTCCCCTCCTTTCATTAACATCTTGGATTTTGAGTACCAGTTTTTCAGTTTTTATTACTCACACTAAAAGAGGAAAAAATTAGAATACCCAAACTCATTGTAAAACTGTTCCTGTGTGTTCTGCAGCTGAAGGCTTTTGTGAGCATGGAAAAGTACCAGTTTATTTAACGTAAGTGGTATGCTGTGTATTGGTCTTAAGCTTAATTCACACATCCACACAGAAACACACACATTCGAGGGAATGCATGTGTAGGAAAGTACAAGCAGAACAGAGAACTAAAGCTTGCCAAAAAACAGTGTTGATTTTTTTTTAACAGCAGGTATTACAGAAAGGCAGGTGGCAAACCCGGTGCTGGAATTTAATTACTCATTCAAAGAGTCAACCAGAGAGTTTGAATGGCACTTTATGGACGTCTTGTTGAACTCTTGAAATCCTCCCCTGACATCTGTAACATGGGTCACATCAGGGACACCCGGGTTATTCCAGAGGAGAAACACAAAGACTTTGCCGCTTTCTTCCATCTTAATCGGCGAGTCAGAAAAGTGAATCACACTCAAGCATCATATGCTGTGTAGAAAACAGCAGCTAATTATTAGCACATGTTCATCTGGCAAACACATCACCGATCGACGCCTCCTTTTATATGCAGCACCTGGAGTTTCACTACTAATGGCTTATTCAGCCTGATGAAGCCATGTCAATGAAAGAAGACAAAGGGAGTTGAAAGACCGAGAGGTATATGGGACCTCTGGGAACTCAATGTTAAAACCATTCTCCCCTCTGCAGGCTGTCTAAGCAGGAGGCCCTCCAGTAAAGACTCAATAGACGCACCAAAACAGCAACACCTAAGCCCTGCTTTATCAATACAGTCTAAATTTAAAACATAATGTCATTGCATAAAAACAGTAATGTGGTATTTTTACCTTTTAAGTAGAGGTACTGCAGATAGAAGATCAAACTCCCATAGGGGGTAAACCTGGCTCACTTGTTTTTGTGTTAAGTTGTGTCTGTTTCCTTAAAGAAAGCACCACTGTCACATCTCCCATTAGCTTATTTTCTTCCCATGGCACCCCCCTCTACATTTAACTGTAGATCTTCACTAGAAGGATCTACCAGCAGATTATATGCTGATACTCACTTTGGGTTTTTCTTCACAGTAGAAACAACTGCAGTTAAATGTAAAATGGGGTGTAGAGTGTGACTCAAATAAAGACTTCTTAATGGAAATATTACAGCTTTGTTTTATCATCTAAGGCAATCACATACACTCATCTTTATAACAGCCCTTCTTAACCCATACAACTACTCTCCATTTTCAAACAGCTGCAATTTTTCCACCTCTCACTTCCCTGGGATAAAATACCGTGGTGCAGTAACCCTTATTCATCTTAAATCTATGAGATATGTCCTTCTTTCCGCGGGTGTCTGATACTCCCAGAAAGCAGATTTCAAGTAATCCTTCCTCCCTTTTCCCAACATCATCTTACTGTTTATCTGCAAGTCTGCAGTTTTGCTTTCCAGCAAAAATAAAACCAAGGCTAATAAGTGAAACTGAGATGCAAACGCACTCTTAGACATCTGTCTGTATTTATGTTAAGTCACACTAATTCATTGTTTTTGGGTGTTGCAGTGAGAAATCAAATTTGTACCGGCTGCCTTCATTTTCGTTTGTTTTGCTCTAACTCATACAAGAAAGCACATATATTTCTACACATCTTCCTTCTGTCATGATATTAACTTCATCTTGGAACATGATTTATCGTGTTTTCATGGCTGTAAGAGGGTCTCATGTTGCATGTAAACATATTCAGAACAAGCACAAAAATGTGTAAGAAATTTTCAATTTGACAGAGCTTCCTTTGCTCATGACCAGATATACAAAGAAAATGAAGGAAACGATACTATTTACTTTTGGTGAATAGAGATTTACAATAATTATAAGAAATAATCAGAAACAACCAACAATGCAGGGTAAAACCAATTATTAAAAACTTAAAATAACTAAAATGTTGGGACATCAATCAAGATTTTTCTATTTAAGCGTTCCAATCATTTTTATGGCCAAAGGTTGTATAAAATCCAGAACCTAAGCAAGTAAACTGCTTTTCCAGTATGGATTTCAGTACTTAATATTCCATGGTAAACTGTTACAGATATTATAGCAAAATGGAGAATAACAGCAACTCAGATACAAAGTTCTCAGCCATGTAAAATCACTATTTATGGCCTACGTCTAATCTGTCTTTAATTACTTTTGCCATGTCAGATGCATGCAGGATCAAAGTAAGGGTGAATATTTTACAGACAAATCAGTTGCAGTTTAAAACTAACTGTATTGTAGGTGTTAAATGAACTAAAATGTGTAAATTTCACCAACCTATGTAAAGGTGTGTGAGCCTAATTGATAAAATTTTTGCAGAAAAGCACAAAAAACGATTTAAACAAAGATTGAGTTTGCCCACAGGCGACATTAATGCCTTTACTGAGGCATGCTGATGGCAAATTCTCAAAGCCAGTGGAAAAAAAATGGTGGTATAGAATAAAAAAGGAATTTTAGTCTTTGCAGATGTATCATAAGCTCTCACAAGCTGCCAAAGAAAAAGAACATGAGAATAAAGCAGAAACCGCACAAAAGAGCACAAAATCCTGATGTCTGCAGTCCATATTAAAGATGTCAGAAAATTGCAAGTACCCATGTTAACACAAGCATGTCTAAATCCCTGTCAGCTAGGAGGGATGAGGTGATGGGTGAGGCGTCAGTGTGAAGCCGGAGGCACTCCCTCAGCCACAAACACCCCCAGGACAGATCCAAGCTGGTGTATGCTGACACAGCTGGTTTGAGGCACAGACACCCCCAAATACCAATCTCGACTCCAGGAATGTTCCAGAAACTTGCTGTAGAAAACATAACAAGTGGAGGAAATAGATACAGTGCATTCAGGTTTCTACTCCAGCCGCAACCCTCCCCAGCTTTTTCAAATCTGCATTTGTGAGAACGGGAGACAGCACCATGAGTGAGACCTCCATCAAGACCTCGATGACCTCCCAGAAGGAATGGTCTCTTTCTATTTACCTGTAGGAGTATTTGATTTAAACTTTGACAGAAATCTTGTTGTTTATTATTTTCTTTTTTCACCATTGACAGAAAACTATGGAACTTTAACTGCTCTGCAGTAATCTAAATAGATCTCCCCTATATTAATTATTATGAATAACCTTTAATTAAATTAAGCTTTTAAAGAAAAATAAAGTGTACTTAACTATTCAACTACACTACACTAAGGAATAAATTAAATTCATCCATGTTTTGAGGATGGAGTTGGATGTTCGACTTCACCATTAAACAGTTTTAAATGGCTATTTTTTGCAACTCTATACACGTAGCTAGAACTACATGCAAAAATAATCCTCAAAATCAAATAATACGATCATGACCTGCACCAGGCTTTTATTTAAAAGCGTGCTGGGTCCAACTGAAAGAACCAGGTTCTGATAT
>NW_015150607.1:1316096-1328463 GCF_000732505.1 Cyprinodon variegatus
TGGTAAATTCTCACCTATTTTGCATACCCAAATGGAAAAGCAAATAACTTAGGAACTGTAAGCCCACATTACATGTGTGATACATTATTTGAAAGCTAACATCTTCTAGTTTCTGAATATATACATGAAAATTGGGTGAGTAAAACATGTAAGCTGCATCAAGCCCAAGCTGCATCAGTTCAAACAAGACTCAAAAGTTGTCTTTTTTGAACAGCAGTTATAAAGACATACATGCTTGCTTTTTGTGGCTGCTTTGTCATGGTACATTTTGACATGCTGCTATATCTGTGTTATTGTGCTTTGGTGCTCGCTATGTCCATAAAATGAACTAGATGGTTGAATCGTGGAGAATCTAAGCTTTCCAAAGATGTCTAACAGGTAATAGGTAAACATTTTACCAGTGTAATTTTCATGCATTTTGAGTTATTATATGTAAACACTTTAAAACGAGAGGTTAAGCTACCAGCTCAGCACCACACGAATTTATAGGAATGAGCGGTAGGAAATTAGCATCCCCCAAAGTTCTGTGCTGCCCAGCACTCCTACTTTAGATGTTAAAGTCTGTGTGCATCATGAACACCTGAATGCCTCACGCTTCCTAGGCCAATTGGATGGGGGTTATTGCAAAATCTTTTGATTATGAGGAAGGCAGAAATGTAGGGAGCTGATCAGCATATTGTTTTCATACATGTTTTCATGCATGTTTTCCACAATTGCGGTCACACAAACAAAACAAGCCGGTAAGGTACCAAACAGGAAATATGGATAGTGTAGAGCAGATGTAGATTTGACCAATCAGATGCCTCCTGTCTTTGGCACTGTCTGACAAATCCAATGCTTAATTGGCCAGGAAGACTTCATCCAGAGATCAGACCGTTTTTTGTCTATTCAAATGGCTTTCTAATGTCTGACCTTAAATATGAAGTAATATTTTAACCCCCAGCAGCCTAACTTTACATCAGCAGTGTGAACAATTAGATAACCCATTTGGTCAGCTTGTGTGTGAGATAAAAAGAGATTGCACGTCTGTGCATGTATTTGTGTACATCTAGATAATGTTCAGGTGGCCTTTAAGGGACAGTTAGGTGAGATAGATTTAGAAACATCTAATTTTTCTTTATGAGAGTGAGAGCAGTGGTATAATGAGCTCTATCTGAGTTCAACAATGTGGCATGTCTGTCTGCACAACACTAAAACCGATGATATTTCCAAATGTATCAGTATACATATTTCAGCACCTGGTCACATTGTGTAACATGTACATTTGTTGCCATTACACAATGTACATTTTTCATGGGTAACTTTTGGGAAACTGGGAAATGCGCCAGGCTTTACTAGTGTGTATACATATTTTGTCTTGACTAAATTGAAGCCATATTAGTATGTGGCTTTTTAATACAAGACAGATGAGAGCATCACACCACAGAATTAAAAAGCATGATGTATTTAAATGATTTGTCTTGGATTTTAAAGTTGTACCTTGCAGAAAACAACAAAGGCAAAAAAGCATTTAACTTTACAAAAGAACTGTAAGAAAGATGAGGACTCAGGTCACACAAGAGAAAGTTTTATAGTTACATAATTCATCTCATCAGATCCCACTATTAGAGAAAATATATATATATATATATATATCTGGGGAGAATAACCAACCAAAGAGGTTAACCAGGACTTAATGCAATAGTACCGGTATTTCCCTAGTCATACGAAATGTAGTGTTACACCGATGCAATTTTTGGCCCTGATACCCAATACCTGGCTGTGCAGTATTGGCCGATACCGATACCATCTGTTTGAAATTGATGTGTGTGTGTATATATTAAGAACTGCATACTATTTGGATGTAAAATAATTGCCATCATGGCTTTGTCAAGCTACTGCCTACCTTTGTGAAGCAGGAAAAAGACAAATACAAAGTAAATCCAGTAGAACTTTTTATTGCCTACCTGGTATGGATGACAATAGTTGAATAAACTCTTGCCTCTCAAAATGGTAATGGTACCCTATTTGTTGGTACTCGCCGATACCGATACCACCATTTTAGTGCTGGATCGGTTCCCCGTCTGATACTGGTATCGGTGCAAGACTAACTCAAAGCTCAAATCACTGTCGCCACATTTATCCAATCGCTCTCTCAAACATGCACACATATAGGCATCTTGGGGTAATGAGGTTTGCCCAGTGACACATGAGCAGAAAACCTTCAACTGGATTGGATTGAAAGACAAGACACAATTTCATCTGCTCCCATAATGATGCTGCATATATGCAAAAACTGCAGCAGGAGCCTTATGAAAATAAAAGAGAGAGATCAAATTTCTCCTTTTTTTAGCTTCTACTCCTTGGCTCCTATTAAACCTAGAATATAATCTATAGGTCTAATCCTCAAATATAAAGCTGATGCCTTTTGATCTAACTCTTTATTATATCGGAGATCTTATTGTTCTGTATGTTCCCAACAGCCTGTTGCTCCCTAACTGCAAATTCACTGGTGGTTCCTAGACTTTCTAAAGGTAGAATGGGAGGCAGATCTTTCAGTTTTCGTGCTCCTTTCCAATGGGACCAAACTCCAGTAGACCCTCTGCAAACTTTTATGACTTTTATAAGACCAACTCTCCTCACTCTGCTATGTTCCATTACTCTTGTGTTCCCAAGTGTTACATTACTTGCTGTTATTTCAACTTTTATATTTGTTTTTTTTTCTCCTCTCCATGGTAGCTTCATCTGGCCTGGCGTTCTGTTCAGCTGTGACACCATTCTGGAGAAAAGTATTGGCCTGGTAGCAGCTCCAGACAACCTGTATTTTTGTGTATTGATGATACCCTTGGCCCTCTCTTTCAGTGTTTAATTCTTTCTCCTTCAGAAGCAATTAGCTGACCCTCTAATGTGACTAATTCTACATTCATCTTTCACTCTTTCATCTTCTAGAATTGAACCCTGTCTCAGATCTCATCTGCTTAGTTATTTTTTCTCTCCTGAATGAGGCCAAAAAAAGAGCTACTGCAGCTGTTCAGTTTTTACTTTTGTCCCACATTAAAACTACTAATTCACCATTCACTTCTGTATTATATGATATGATATGCATACTGAGACTCTTCATGTGGAAGGGAAAATTTCCTTTAAACTGTAGCTACATGCATGCTCAGTTTAGATTAAATGTCATAAAATAAGCTAGATGAATAACATTTATGAAGCAAAACAATGAAATGTGAATCAATCAAAGATTTAACACATTTTTCACAAGCTAGGAACTGACCCATGGGACGTGACTGTGAACTTCTATCTACATCCTGGTTGCTAATCTTTTTCAGTTTATAACATTCTTTATATAGTCTCCAATGTAGACATTGATACAAACTTTGGCATTTCTTTGTCATTCACCAAATAAAACCGTCAGGATGAAGGGTTTTGTTTTCCTGAATTGAGACATGACTTTAAAAACTAGAGACAGATTGAAAACATTCACAGCTTTGACATGTTTTAACATTTGAAACACCATTAAACTGCAGTAAGACTGCAAGGAATGAAGACTAAACGTGTGAAGAGGAGCTCATTGTTTGATTCACCAGAAGAGCTGACGTTAGAGCACTAATAGCAGGAGAATGCAAGCTTTTGATGGTTTGCATGCATTCAGCGGTGTTGTGCAACAAAGCCTCACGAGGGGTGAGGAAGAACTTTGGAGCCAGCTCTCCCAAACAGCTGGCCTGTCTCTTAGAGGAGACTAGTTTTCCCTTGGCTCGTACAAGCACGACAATCCGGACAGAGTTAAAAGAATGAGCTCGATTTGGCTCCCATCCCCACAAATCTCTAATGTAATACATGCTCACGACTCGCATGGGCTTTCAGAGACAGACAAACAGGATGCCCCTACCCGCAGGACAGAGATAAAAGAGACTGAGTTTCAACACAATTTGAATCCATGGTTGTTGTGTTTGTTTGAATGGGTAAACCTAAAGGTCCCTTCCCACAGAGAGGCTCTCCAATGAATGTTTCAATAATAAAATTATTAGGGATGGCTGTGCTCTATCCCCCAAAAAGTGTTGTCTTATTTGCAATTAAGCAGCAACAGATGCAAAAATGGCACGTTTATGATAACAAAGTTCTTGTGACATTTGATGGACAGAAGAATATTCATAAGTAGAGCTCTTTCCACTCAAAAATACGTTTTGGGAACAAAGAGATTTCTAGAACATTACACTGTATCTACCAAGGTAAAAACAGACAACCCATGTTGAGGTTTGGCTGTCAAGACATATTAGTTTATAAATTCCCAAAACCTTTGTGAAAGACGGTTGGCAAGCATTCTGAATATGAGTGATAAAGTAAAAGAAAATTATGGTCGAAAAAAATAAAAACTCAGGAAGTGTAGCTGCATAATACCAGGTTGCATTTAAGAAGTTTCAGACTTTTACTTATTATAAGGAATTAAGTGAAGATGTTACTACAGAATCATCTGTTGTGGGACAACTATCTTAACTCAGACAAACAGCATTTTAAATACAAACACACACAACAAATAAGGAAAAAAAAGGGTTTTGGTTAATTAAGGTGGAGCAAAGTAGTTTCAGGGTGGAAAAAATGCAAAGACTCAAAAAACAAACTTAAAAGGAAAAAAAGGCTAAGCTGTTACATACGGGTCTTTGTTACAATATTTCCTCCTCCAAAAGTACAAATTTCTTAAACTTTTCTCAGAAATAACAATGACTTCTTGCCAAGCAAAGAGTTGCATTAGAGCACTTGTCTCTGGTTTGTTAAGCATAACATAAACTAGCCTCTGATTGATGGTGATTGAACAGATTGTACATGTCATAAGTAAAACAAATGGAACTTCTTGCAACGTTTGATAAGTTGTAATAATGTTAACAATAAAATGTACGCTATTAGTCGTAAATTGGGTAAGTAATCTAACAATTTTACAATCATTATCAACCGATGTTAGTAATATTTTCAACATATTGTTCTGATATGTAAAACTGGTTAATTCATAGCTGAAGTTTATTTCCACCCTGTTGCCATTTGTGTGTTTTGGGTCATCCTTGTGACCTTTATTTAGTACTATGACAGTAGTATAGGTGTTTTCCATTGGTGTGGAAGTCGTAGGGATATATATCTATATATATATATATATATAGATATATATAGATATATATATATATATATCTCAGAAATGATCAGTTTTCATCCATAACAGCAAAATAGTTAATTAACCTCTCAAATTATGGTTGTCGTTTACTGTCTTGTATTTCTGCTCCCAAATATTTACTATAATAGTTTAATAATTAACATCAATGTTTGATGTTAATAAGCCTACAGACATTCGATTATAAAAAGGGAACAGACAGTGTAGGAATCTATATCTCTAATTCCATTTTTTGCATTGTCAAAGAAATTTTTGGGCAATTCTTTTAACTTTTACATGCTTCTGTCAATGCATTTCATTTATTTGACACAAAAAGTAGGACCGTGAACTAAACATCAATTCAAATATGGCTGGAGTAAAAGGGAAAAAAACTTAAACTTAAGGATGTATGTAATGAATAGACACCAAAAAACAGTTTAAAAAAGTTCATCTTTTAGCAAACATCTGTTCTGCAATTAAAAGTCTAGTTTGTTTATGTCAAAGTTAATGCATTCTTTCTCATTTATTTTCCAAAACAAGACTTCAGTTCAAGGAAGGGAGCATGTTAAAAAAAACTCTCAAACAGGCTGCAGGAAGCACACACTTACAAACAACATGTTGAGTCTGTTTCCTACTATAAGGAATGTTGGACAACCATCAGATGGTCATAATTTTAAGGCATTGACAGTTATTTTCTAAATATTTCCTTTTCTACCTTCTTGTAGCTGCACACTGTGTTACAGAGCTGAAGTTAGCGTGTAAGTAAAAAAATATCTACATGACATTGAATTAAATTTATTATTCATCTTATTTATGTGTCATGTCATAACAGCCCCAAGGATAAAAAAAATGTTTTGTTAAAAAAATTATTTTTTGCCTAAAAAATCCCAATGTGCTTCTGCTAATTTGCTGTAAAAATTACTGTTATGCATAACGTATGTATGTTTTGTGCGAATAATGAGAAGCACCAACACAAGATCTTCAGCTTTTATATCATGTGCAGCTTTCCCACTTGTACCTAATATTCAGGCTGGCACCAGGGGGGTCATGTACAAAGCCTTCAACACCACAATACTTTAACAAAAACCACAGTTTCTAACTTTTATTAAATCTTCTTTGGGTCATTCAAGAGTGAGGGTAAATTCTCTTCAAGAGATTTTTTACAATCGTAATGATGTTCACGGGCTTAATGGGCTAAAACACAAGATGTTTCAAGAACTTTATATTTGCAAACCCTGGCCCAAAAGAGCTGTTGTTCCTCCACCGCAATTTCCACGCGGTGTTGTCTGCATATTTACAAATTTTCCTAGGCGCATCAAGTGGTGTGGAAGCTAAAATGACGCAATTTGGCCGGACGGACCTCGCAGATGTGTCAGCTATAAAACAAGCTTTAGCAACCCCAAGGGGGGAGGGGCGCTAAAGCTGCAAGACAGACCCTAATTAATATATTTTTTTCTGTAACAGAGTTTATTTGATCATCTTCTTTTTTATTTCACTAACTGGGCTTAGTGAGCTTAGCTTAATAACACAAAGAAGACATTTTTTTAAATGTCTCAACCTGTATAGCCCAGTTATTTTCTACAGAAGATCTGTAGTCGGACAGTTTCAGTGAAATTTTAGTTAACATCATCATCTTTATTTTTTCTACCAGATAAATTGTCTCCACCAAGTGTTCCCTTCTTTAAATGGGAAGGTTTTTTGATGGAAAAACTCCAAGGCATTTCAATAAATAATTTAAATGTTTTTCAGGCCATAATATGACATGTATCATTTACATTTAAGGTGAAAACAATAATGGCAATTTGATATTCCGCTTTAGTTGTGATTATTTTAGCTATGTCATGAATAAAGCTGTTGCTCCAAATAAAGATGTTATTCTAGTCTACTCTTCTAAAGAAAATATTTTGAGTTAATTTTTAAGTAAAGAAACTGCTGTTATACTGCTGTGACTTTCAACCACCACCAGAGGGTGTTTTTAAGACCTAAACATACACACAATAACAATGTTAGTTTGTATTATGTGACTTGGTAAGTTGCAGGATGCTTGAAGAGAGAGTTTCAGAAGCTTCTTGATCTGCTTCACTCTGTCAAACGGTGCTTGGCCTGTAGGTAGTTGGACCACATAGACTTTCAGCCACATTTTTGATATTAGCTAAGTAATAATTCGCATTTTTTCAAGATATCCTTGGAGGTTCATCCAAACTTTTTGTTGCAGTCTGCAAATATGAGGGTGATTGTGTGTAAGTGAGTGCTTAAAATCACAAAGGGTTAAGCCCACACACTCAGTGCCTGTTACCCAGTGCAGTTTATTTGAAAGGCCATAAAGGTTTTATAATCAGAGCTCAAAGCATGCTGGCTTCTCTCTACTAACTTCATGAACAACAGTTTCTACTCACCGAACCTCTTGTATCCAAAAGACTGTACTTCCTCCTCGTCTCCAAAGTCGTCTAGATGACATAAGAAAAATAAGACAAGAGTTAAGAGTTGTCCTTTGCAATAAAGGCAACAATATGAATCAGAAAACACAGCAAAGTTCAACTGTACAGAGCCAAATGTTTTCAAAAATATAGAGCCACGGATTTTACTGTTTTTGTTTGACCTCTTGTCTTTGTGTGTGGGGTTTAGTGGTCCAAGGTATGCAGCTGGGTGAAGTTTCTGTGGTTTGTTGACGGTAAACTTTAATTACACTCTGCTACACTACAGTGAAACTGGAACAAAAACATCAGAGAGAATCGTAAGTAATGTTAGGCATATGGGGTTGAGGGGAGGAAGACATGGGTGAGAAGGAGCTCAGAGGTAAGAGAAGTCTGTAGATAATGACCAGATCACATACTAGCTGGTGTTTTTAGGAGATCCTGTAAGAGGAGTAGCCATCTTTCATTCCAAGAGTTGTTGGTTTGATTCCAAGCTTCCTGTTATGGATGTTTGCCTCCTCAGGGTAGTTAACACCAAAATGTGTATTGGTGCATGAATGAGTGCAGGTTTGTAAATGTGTCCACATGGTGTGGACAATATGACTGAAAAGATCAGTCCACTTAAAAAATTCAGCTCAAAGAAATCAAATGGCATTCATTAATCTTCATTTTTGAACAGTTTGTTGGTGGATTAACTGTTAATCTACTATGATTTAGATAAAAACTTTTAGTGTATTTTGTTTATTTGTTTAATTTATGCTGGCTAATTTCGTTAGAAAAACATAACGGAATTATATTCTACTATCCTTCAATTCATAAAACTGTGCAGCGCAGACGCGCCTTAATCTCTGGGAAACATAAATCAGATGGAAGAGGCGCACTGCAAAAAAGGTGGAAATTGCAAAAAGAGATGGCGAAATGGTGACTTATATTTAAGATGCTGGCTTAAAAATCATACACCAGAAAGTTTTTCATAGCCATGCCAATGACAAGTTATTTAGATTGTGTCTGCTCATCTGCGCTTAAAGATATAGATTCATAGGATTTAGTATCTGAACGCGCAAAACTGTGCTATAAAAAACTGGATTGAAATCTGAATTTTGAAAGTCCCGTGCATGCATTGCAAAAAAATACACAAACTATACTTTTTATTTTTTTACCTTTCATGGCGTTTTGATTACTCGTTGAGGTCTGTAGAAGCGATAAGGATCCCGATCACCTTCTGCGCATCTCCGCATCCACAGCAAAGTAGTTAAACTTTTCCCCTCTGAGAGCAGAATCTTCGTTTTTAACTTTGCACACTGAGAAACTATAAGTCTGAGCTCATGTTTAAAGTCCCATCATCTCTGTTGTTCAGCTCGATGAGGTTCAGGGTTGTTCTGGAAGCTGCACTAAGGGTCCAACCACCTTAAGTTCAGCCCTGCGCTGATATTCCAGCTGAGGCAAAGTTACCCACTGTAAGGGATCCTCCAATGCGGATGTTGGTTTCAAAATAAAGCTAGATTTAAAGCTATTGTGACACATTTAATTTCCTTTATGAATCATCTGTATTGAAAATGAATGAACAAAATAAAGCCACACAAGTTTCTACAATATGATCAAATACAGGCTACACATTACAGACTTAATCCCCATGGACATGCATTTCAAAACCTAATCAAATATCTATATCTGTGTGTTAAATTTTGAGTTATCCATGCTATGAAGTCATTGTCCCCATTTCAATACTTATTACTTGTTATTGACTATTTATACACATTTTGCAAGTGTTTAAGTAATATTGGGTATCACTAAAAGCTTTTTTTAAATAATTTTGCACTCGAAAAAAACACAAAATAGCCTATTTATGCGCAGGAACTTTAGGCATCTGGATTCAACAAGAACTTATTTTACTTTATATTTCTTAGCAACATGGTTAAATTGATATTGGTTTCATTATTTATCACCATTATAAAAGCCCACATTCCTTGTTTATCTATAGCAAGTATTTACTCGGAAAATAGACTTTCTTTGCACCTACCTCTCGGGAAAGAAGTAGCTTTGAAAAAAAAAAAATTTGACATAAAAACAAAAGTAATCTTAATTAATATGAAGAATGCAATTTCCAACTAGTGAGGTGCTTTTACTTTGGCAGTAAAACACGGCTCTCCCACTTCCGGTGTTGTCTGCCGTTCTTTCCAAACTTTGACACCCTCACTAGTTGCTTCTACTTTCCCCGCTGTCTTTTCTCCTCCTGTTGGAAGACCAAATTCCAAGTCTGACCAAAGATGATGGCAGTCATGTCTCCGGGTGAAAACCTGGCATCCATCAAGTGTTTCCATTTCCACAATTTAGCAGAGTTCCTATTTTTACACGACTTTGTTTCTTTCAGAGACTAAAAGTAGGCCAACATTTAAAAGATTAAATTGTCTTAAGGATTTCTTTTTAATGCTTTTCCGCTCCCTGTTAAAAGGGAGTTTTTCCTCTCCACTGTCACTACAAGCATGCTTAGTGTGAGGGATTTCCTTCCTTTCTATAGAAAACTTCGAATCGATTTGACTGTATGATCTGGTGAACTGCAAAGTGCCATGAGATGACGTGTTGTGAATTGGCGCTATATAAATAAAGTGAACTGAATTGAATTAATAAGCAATTGTTAAACTTAAAATACATATTTTCTTAATATGTGCCCAGTAATACAATTTCAGGAGCTTACCTCCCCTTAAGCATCCCAAATAAACACATCAAGGTAATAAAATGTGATGTCCATCAGAAACTGCTTTCCTTTAATTCTAGGGCAGTGTGATAATTCTAAGACTTCCTGTCTGCCATCTCTATAACCTGCAATGGCTGAACTCCCATGCTACTGTACATCCTTGCAGGTAGACAGGAAGTAACAGAGAGGCAGGATGTTCTCTTGATAGTACACTTTTTTTATTGATGACATTTTGTGTTGATAGTTCTGACAAGTCATTAAGGTAAACGATAAAAAAACACACCTGCTCTAAAGTCAAAAATCCAAGTCAGCTCTATGATTCCAATGTTATTTTTCAAACTTCAAAATATGACAGTGTTTTATATATTATTCCCTACCAAACTTTCAATTACAAATTTACTAATTACTTGTTGTTCCAAAGGCTTACATTTTGTTTTGACCCAGTCAGTTCTAATTGCAGCAGCAGGTGTGGGTTAGTACTCAAATAATGTGATGAGCTGATAAAAAGCAGCTGCAGGGTAAGGTATCTTACAGATGCCTCCTACTGGCTCTCATTCAAGGGTCTTGGATCTCATTTGCTGGGTCAACGCTGTTCAGCGGCGGATTCGGATTAAAACTAGGCTCAAAAAGCACAAGGAAATTCCACATTTACCATGCAGCTTACGTGAGAGGATATTATGAAGATAAGTATGTATCAGGTATTGAAGCTGCAGGCTTGAATAGCAGGAAGAAGAAATACAGAAAATTGGATTTGTAAGGAATGTAGCTCTAAATTCCTTCATCTCAGTCCAGTTAAGTCTCTGTGAAGCAGAGGGAGGAAAAAAAGAGTCATATTAAAGGAACGTATATTTTATAGATCTTAAGAGCCCGGAAAATAAGTGGATTTGAATTCCTTATGCTTTGCAGCATGAGAAGGTATGTCAGGTATAATACATATGTTATGACATTATTGGAAAGACCAAAATGGTGTTCTTCTGTTTTACTTGGTTGGTTCAGAATCAGAATTCTCATACACTTACTGATAAAATAAACATATCTGCAAATGTAAATTGCATATATGATCAAGCAATGATTAGGCCTTTTATGTTTGACCAAATAGATAGGTTGACATACGTCTAGTCCCTTGAAAGTATGGGTTTCGCACTCCATCGAGTCCGAGGGAATCTGGAGAGAAAATAAGTCAGAGAGAGATTTTTCCAAAACCTGCAGTAAGCAAATCCACAGCTGCTGTAACTGGCCTTTGAAATCTGGCACATCGATAGTGGGT
Organism: Cyprinodon variegatus; assembly: GCF_000732505.1. Taxonomy (NCBI): domain Eukaryota; kingdom Metazoa; phylum Chordata; class Actinopteri; order Cyprinodontiformes; family Cyprinodontidae; genus Cyprinodon; species Cyprinodon variegatus. The sequence goes on from NW_015150607.1 coordinate 1,327,592, forward strand.
TATAGCACATGTTTGACTTGATCCTTCAGATTCTTTTGTGCAAAGATGGAGAACCCTGAAAAGCATGGCATGACATTCAGCAACTATTCCAAAGGCAAATGTTCCATTTTAGTCATTACACTCAATATAATGCTTAAATGTGGGGATTTTACAGGTGATACAAACCTGAAGGCATTAGCACTAGGCTAATGAGAATGTGCTCATTCAGTGGAGTCCTGGATAGCTCAGAGTTTTGTGGAACATTACCATACTCCATTATATATAGCAATAGGACCAAAACCCCAGCTCAAACTGAAGCCTTCTTCCCTGAGTTTAGCTCGCTCCTGCTGATTGGCCTTCCATCTTATATTGTGTGATTGGCTGTCACTGTCACTGTCACTCCTGAGAAGCTCGCTTTACAAATATCAGATGTGCCACCGAATCGGGTCTGTGATTGGGTGGTCGAACACACCGAAGTTAGGTTTATTAAAAAACACTTGTGCCCCCCATCTGAAATCAACAGCATACTTTTGTCCATATATATATATTTGTGTGTATGTATTTTTTATTTTTTTTTTTCACAAAAAATGCTTCTGGGTACTAAGTACACAATTTTTTAAAATATATCTTATCTAAATTGAAACCATGCTACTCACCAGTTCATGCCAGTTTCTTAGATGCACTGATTAGCTTAAATTCCACACCTGGTTGAGCTGACCAAACTAACCACTAAGTGGAGGCTTCAGAACAGCAAGCGTAACCAACAGCAAGAGCCCCCTTGTGTCTAAACTGAAAATTGTTCAGGATAAACCCAAGGTAAAAAGTAAGTTTAGGTCAGAATATTGAGAGGTGAAATGCTGAAACTCCTTTCTGATACAATAACACATACACAC